>NW_022883556.1:0-32366 GCF_011952255.1 Bombus vosnesenskii
AGCAAAAGGAATTCCAGGCTACAGCAGAATGCCCATTACCCAACAGGGTTTCGTTCCATGGTATTTCAACGAGGTAAGCTACCTCTTTTAGTACGCTTCAAGGCGCCTCTTTCCAACCAATTAATTTGCGTCCAACACCATTTTAACTTCGTATACTCAGAGAAAATATCGTTCTTTTGTATTTTCTAACTCTGATCTATGTATAAATTTACTGCGACGGGTCATTTCTACGGATTAACGTATCTTATAAAAACGTTGCGTGAAATGTTAATAATATATAAGTCTTGAAACATTTGTACTAATTTCATAGAGGAACGTAGTTGGTACCTTCCGGGGGGCATATTGTATGCTTGTTACATGAACTTTCCAAATATCTTACAGTTAAATGGTTGGATTGTTTACTAGAATAAGCAACACAACATTGTTTTTGATTTATTGTGAATGAATTTATAGAATCATATTATTTTACACATATACACTATCGCGCAAAAGTATCCCAACATTTGATTACTTTTGATATTATGTTATTTAATTGCACAATCAAGTTGATAGTATGTACCGATATATAATGATTACGATCTGTATTATTATCTTATTCCTATGATGTGGTTTTAACATAGGTCGTAACAAAACGGTCAAAAAATTCTTTATTCTCAGACTCTGTAGCCTGTAAGAAACGAATTAATTAATTAAGAATCTCGTTGTAACCTACAGGTTCGGAAAAGGCTGATAGGCTTTGGTCTACGTGGTGGTTGGGAATTTTCATTCGTTTCGAGTTCGCTTAGCTGATTAATAGTGAATGTGCATTTCTTCCAAAATAAAGAAGAAAGCGAAGTCGATAGAAACGTGGGTCAAATTTGAAATCATTTCTCGATTATGTGGAGGTTGATTAAACGCGTTGGTGTATGTAGTGATGAGACGAGTTGATATTTGGTGTAGTCAAATGTATTTAAAACTATCGGCAGTACTCTTCTAACGATCTCCCTCTAACGAATTTAAATTCGACTTCGGTTGACGGTTGCGCGTAGCGGCGATATTATTCTGTCCGGAGTTCGTTTATTATCAAGTTTCGTACCTCGAGACGGTATCAATGCCCCGAGGCAAAACAACAACATGAGTTACTCTCGATTCGCATCGTCCTATGACTCATATGTCGCTACAATATGCAATCGAATAAAGTGATAAATAGCTTGCAGATGTTTACGCGTCTCTGAAAATGTTAAAAGATATAACATGTTTAACGCGAAGTATTCGTGATAATATTCGCTGCAATTTGAAACATCTGCGTGCAGTCTCGTAGGTTTTGAATAAAAATTTATCTTTTATCGAAAGATACATACATGTTTTGGCCTATATATAGCTTTGTACTCTTGTAACCTAAAAGAGAAGTCGAAAAAAAGTGATGTTAACTCTTGCAGTAAAAAATTCATTTATGTCAATACTACATTTAGAAATGCACCAAGAGAAGCAAGACAAAGTATTGACGAAACACAGGATAGTCATTTCCGATCCAAAAGAAAAACGCAACTAAAATAATATGTAGATAGCTATTAAGGCAATAAATAATAAAGTCATTGAAATGATCCATCATTTCAAACTAATATCGCTTCTCTTTACTTCAGAACTGCTATAAACATTTTAAATATCATTTATGTCTTGGTTCCCTTGCGAAGTTCTCGAAGAATTCGTCAAATGATGTCATGAACAATATAAATAATCGTAAAAAATCTATATTTGTGTTTAAAAAATAGGCGAATAAAGAGAAATAGGATAATCGAGACCGGTGAAAAAGGATCAACCAAAATCCCGCATCTGATACAAGCGGAAGAGAAATCAATTTCTATCATGTCGCACGGCGAACAAGAACGCAAATACGGAATCTTTTGTATAATACTACTCCAAACTCTGTTGAGTCGCAGTAATAATAATAATCGGGTGTTGACTTCTGCTCGTTTTTACTTGAAGTTTGCTCGTCACCTTTTTGAAATTTGGTGGATCGTTTTCTGTCGAAATCCGTTCCATCTGACGTTAAAATCAATAAAAACAATATTACGATAAAGACTTTTATCTCCATTGTTGTCAACTTCCGTCAAGTCTTCGTTTTCTGCTCGCTGAATATAATACGGATTCCCAAAAACTTTCTTCGTATGAAATTTTACTAATGTACATTTATCAAATATTGCACATTTTAAAATAGGTTATCATTATAAGATTAAAAAAAATAGCTAAAAATATCTTGAAACAAAAGAAACCAATTTTGAAGTTTGTTAGCCCGGAAATGTCATGGTAGGAAGGTATACTTCGATATTACTTTTACTATCGATAGGCGTCGCCGTCGTTGCTGTTATCATATACGAGACACAACAAATCACAAAATTGACAAATCACCGGTGATCTCCCCGAGTCGCAGTTCGAACGTTTCACAAATAAGTTAAAGAATTAAACTTTAGATATAGTGGTAAAATTTATTGTATGAATCCAACAGAGTGACGGTTCAGGGTGTTATAACACAGAGGTATAGAACGCTGATTTGGGAGACTTCTTGTACTGAGGTTTTAGTCCCTCTGAAGCGGTTATCGTCGGGTGTATATCAGAGGCGCCTATCCGTTGCTATCTGGTTATTGTTTCGATAGCTGTGGCATGTAGGATGTTTTGTCTACTCTATTAGTGCTTCTAAGCGTGTGATACTGTCGACTATTCGCCTGTGCATGATTATACATTGAGTAAACGGATAGCCTGAGTTGGAGTTTTGATGATTAGGATAATCGAAATAATTCATAGCCATGGTAATATTTTAACTAATTTATTTTGTTGTCTTTTATAGGCCACTGCAATGAGAAAAGAATTCCTGAAGCCAAAGAAAATGATACACCCAAATAGCAGAAAGTCTATCGCTATTACGAAAAAAAGCCAAAAAGTAAATACAATTACTATTAAATTATGTGATTTTGTTATGTACATTTCATTTATTTTATATGATTATATAATACTTTTGTGTAATAAAGAAGGAAATGGACAATGTGTATTGTTTCAGAATATCAAATAGACAGAAGGCAGAAATGTCCTGCTTGATAAAACAGAATTCAATAGGAGAGAAAATATCGTGGATCAGAAACAATATGATTCCAGGCGTGTGACCCTATACCCCAGAGATAACTGCAAGTTTGTTAGAAACGGAGGTAAAACAAAAATGTATACACATGATGATACAGAGATTGTACATTAAAGATGTGATTAGTTATAGTTCTATATTTGATCCAAAGGTATGTAGCAAGAAATGATGAAGAAATGGAAGAAATTACTATTAAAAGGTCCATAGGTAGCAACAGGAGTAGACAGCATGCTAGGAAGGAACATATAATTAGAGTAGAAAGAACTAGGAGAATATCATACACGTGGAATAGGTAAAGAATTACAGCCAAATTTATTTTCAATATATCCTGATGTACAAACCCTCCTTTATTTTTCAGAAATTTCTGATATTTTAAATGCAACTCAGTGTGAAATGTTATTGAATTGGAATAATGAATTACAGTGTGCGAATAATTTTAAATTTATAAGGTTTGGCGAGAAAGATTTAAAGAAAGTATTAGAACTAAGAAAAAGAATGAAAATATATGCTATGCCTGTAAACAAGAAGAATTTATTCAGCAAGCCAATTGATTTAGATGAAAATAGTGTAATGGAAATAGAATAAATTCTGTAGATATGTCTTTTTATCTTTCATCTCTATTTAAAAACAAGAAAACAGAAGAAAAGCGAACAGTTTCGTCCTTTTTTGTTTGCGAAATGCTAGAAACCGCATTTCGTCTTGCTCTTATCTCCCACGAGAAACAGTCACGTCACAAGATACAAGAGTACGATAGAAGAGAAAAGAAAATGTTCGATTGTGAAATATACAACAAAACTGAAACATGCAGATGAATCACGTGCACGTTATGAATATTCTGTATCGTTTCTCCGCCTTTCCTTCATTTTTTTCGCTAGCTGCTCCATTATTTAAGAACGAAGATATAGTAATTACTCTCAAAGTTGTACATTTCGAAATGGTAGGAAAATCAATAGTACAATGATAAATATACGATTTTAAAAGCTTTTTAGATTTCTTACATACTTAGCATTAATCAAAGAGCTTAGTATATAAAAGAGTTTACTTATGTCGCATGTTATAAATGCAGCTGCGTTCGTTACAACAATTCCAATTCCAAGGAATTTCTCTCGAAGATCGCAGTGAAGAATTTGCTTGGTTAAATTATTACTGGTATACTTCGTCAACTTGTGGTATATCGATACAATTTGTCAACCATCACTTTTAATAGCTTCTCGCTAATAAAAACATTTCGTACCTATTTAATAAGAAGCAGTATATTCTTAATTATTTAGAAATTTAGTTAATGATGTTTAAAAATACGAATATGTTTAAAAATTATAATGTAAATATATATATTTCATTTCATGTTTTACTAATATATCTCTAATTTAGATTAAATATCTGAAACTTGAAAGAAACTTTTAAAACTTTCAATACATCGCATACGTTTCAAATGTAGTGCATAGTTACATATATATGTACGATCGATCTTACTCGATCATCTTACTCGAAGAACAGGGTCTGCGTGTGGCGAGCTACGGGACAGGGACCGTTGGAATGTTTACTGTCGAGCGTTACAACTATTTCCTTCTTAAGGAGAGCTATAGAATTATTCCATGCCTTTGTTAGATAAAGCGTTCATCCTGTGACCGCGGCTATGTTCGGCGACTGACTGTCGCCTCGAGCCAAAGCTCATTATCACAACTCTCGAACAATTACAATCGGATTGAATAACTACAATTGTTCACTTACAGCTATAGTAGACTCTAGGTTACAATGTTGCGGGATTATCCAAAATTCCAAAGGCTCCGGTGTTCTTTCATTTCCGACAAATATATTATGGTATAGTTCCTATTTTCCGACCGCATGGAAGGCTAATAAAGATGGAAATATGGTCGAGAACTGGCGACCAATTACGATCGGCCCAATTCTAGGCCGCATTTTCTCATCAATCCTCGATGGGCGGCTAAGACGGGGTATAGATCAAAATATAAGGCTGTTGCGATATGTGTAATTTTCTGTGCTGGACTGAGTTAAGTAGTAGAAATACTTATATGTATATATCAGTGTGTGGAAGTATGTGTGTGTGCGCAGCGTCTCGAAACAAAGGAATGTAAACAGTCAGTCGGTTAATAGTCGTCGATGAAGAGTCGGGTGTAGAAGGTGTTGAGACGCGTGCAAGTGTATCGATAAATATATATAGAATCGTCCATGTAATAAATATATCATTATTTTAGTAATAACTGTCAATATAAATTTAATGTTCCTATAACATTATTTCGGCTTCAAAAGTCCACAATTCTCAACATGGTAGAAGATCGTGGTTGCCGAGATTTAAGGTTATGGAACCACGTGTAACCGGGAGTGAATATATAAAAGTCGATTTATAAAAAGGAATAAAAAATTGGAAATAAGTTCTGAAGAGATAAAAAGGCTATTGGTAGAACAAATAAAAAGATTTTGGATAATAAAGAGAATTATTTTTTGAAAAAAAAAAAGGTGTGAATATAGAAAACGAATCAAGATGCCAAAGGACGACGAAATTAAGGTTCAAATATTCGATGGACGCGATTACAGAATGTGGAAGAAAAGAATATTAATGTATCTAAAGTGTAAAAAATGTTATGAACCGGCTACACGAGAGAAAGTGGACACGGATGCGCAAGATAAGTGGGATGAAAAGAATCAATGGGCGATGAACTACATCTATAGTAGTATAACGAATGAGCAATTAGAATTTGTTGGTGATCAAGACACTGCTTTAAAAATAATGCAAAAGTTTGATGAGATGTATATGAAGGAATCAACAGCAGTGCAAATTTGTATAAGAAGTAGACTAGACATGATGACGTTGAAAGACTTTGAAGAATCAAATTCATTTTTCACGAAATTTGAAAAAACTATCAATGAATTAAAGAGTGCCGATGCAAATGTAAGCGAACGTGAAAAACTCGACTACATGCTGAAAGCACTACCAGAATCATTGAGCTATGTTGGTGACTTAATCGACTCAGTGAAAGAAAGTGATCGGACTTGTGAATTTTTGAAAAATAAAATTATACTGTGAGAAACGCGTAGCAAGAAAGAAAGTGATAGAACAAAGTCAAATGTATTTACAGCCGAAAAAAAGGACATAAAGTGCTGTGGAAAGTACGGTCACATGGCAAAAAATTGCACAAACACGTATAGAGGCGGAAACAATGGCGCAAACAATGGAAGAACGCAACAGCAAGGAGGTGCGTATCAGCCGCAGTAGAATAGGGGTCGCGGCGGACGAAGTTTTGGCCAAAGAAGACGAGGATACGGCCAACGAGGATTTGGCCAACGAGGACAAAGCAGAGGCCGGCAACAACGCTACTACGAGGCAAGTCAACACGACGCAAATTATTCACACAACGAGGGCTACGACGACCAAGAAATTGGATCTTTCCTAACGAGAGTAGAGCGCGAAAATAATAAAAATGAAATTACGGTATGTACTAGCGATACGCGAAAAATAGATGGGATATTGGATAGTGGATGTTCAGATCACATTATATATAATGACTCTTATTTTGTTGAGTACGAAAATTTAAAAAACCCGATAAATGTGAAGTTAGGAGACGGTAGAAGTCTAAAAGGAACAAAAGTCGGAAAAATTTTAACTTACTTTGAAGTAAACAAAAGGAGGATTAAAATTAGAATGTCTAATGTATTTTACGTGAAAGAAATGGATAATAACTTAATTAGCTATGCGAGAGTAACGAATGAAAATAAGATAGTCTCAGCAGGAAATACTTTAAAGATATATAACAACTACAGAAAGTTGATAGGGATAGCATTCAAAGATCATGGTTTATATAAGATAAGTAGTTACATTGAAAGGCAAGAATCTCATGCTAAAAATGTAGAAATGTACCCTTCCAAAATAACCGTAGAAGAGCACGCGAGATTTTAGAATTAGTACATACCGATTTAAATGGACCTCATAATAATACCGGGTTTAATGGATCCAAATATTTCTTGACATTTATAGATGACTACAGTAAGTGTGCATTGATTTATACTTTGAAATCAAAAGGTGAAGTTTACAATTGCTTCCTTGATTACATAAACAAAGTCGAAAATCTTACTGGTAAAAAGATAAAGAGATTAAGATACGATAATGGAAAAGAATATATGAACAGAAGCATGTACAATCTAACTAGGGAAAAGGGAATTGTCGTAGAACCATGCCCACCTTATGTTCACGAGTTAAATGGAACAGCTGAGCGCTACAATAGAACAATCATGAATTCCGCTAGATGCTTATTACATGATTCAAAGCTGAATATTAAATATTGGCCGGAAATAGTTAGAGCCGCGGCGTACTGAAAAAATAGAACCGTTACAAACACATATGAAAATAAAACACCATTTGAAATATTTTTAAAAAGGAAACCGAATATAAATAATTTAAGATTGTACGGAAGTAGAGTTTTCGTAAGAATACCCGAAGTTAAAAGAAATTCGAAATGGAACAAAAAAAGCAGACACTGGGATACTTGTAGGTTATGAAAACAATGGATATAGGATACTAGTTAATAATAAAATTGTAATTGCAAGACACGTAGAATTTATAGGTGAAGATGATAATTTAGTAGGATTTCGAGGAGAAGATGGACCAGGCAATGAGACAGAAAAGGTTTTTGACGAACATTCGGATGTAAACGAAAAGGTCGAGCAGGTTGCAATTAAAAAGGAGAGAAATTTAAGTAACGAATCAGAAGAAAAACTTGAGGACACAGAAAGTAATTTGAGAAGGTCAGGACGGGAAAGAAAGAAACCTCAAAGATATGGTCAAACGAGCTCATATTTCATTTATGTGAATATAGTTAGTGCACACAGTCCTATGAAACCTATGCAGAAGCTTTAAGTGGAGATGACAGCGGTTCATGTAAAGAAGCAATGGATCGAGAAATGAATAGTTTAATGAAAAATAAGACCTGGCAATTAGTAGAAAAACCAAAAGACAAAAAAGTATTAGACTTGAAATGGATATATACGAATAAATCTGATAATCGTAAGAAAGCGCGACTAGTTGTTCGAGGTTTCCAACAAAAAGAAGTACTGGAAGATTTATACTCTCCAGTAGCAAAAATGCAAACGTTGAAGTTATTACTATCTTATTGTTGTCAATATGGTTTGACGATTATGCAAATGGATGTAGAAACAGCTTTCTTAAACGGAACTATAAAATCGGAAGTATTTGTAAAACACCCTATAGGTTACGACGATAAAAGCGGGAAAGTATGTAAATTATCAAAAGCGTTATATGGATTGCGTGAAAGTTCAAGAGCTTGGTATGAATGTTTCGACGAATATATGAAAAAATTAGGATTTCAAAGAAGTAAGAGTGATTATTGTCTGTATATGAAGTATGAGAGCGATGATGTTATATATTTAATTCTATTCGTAGACGACTTATTAATATGTGGAAAAAACATAAGAAAAATCGATGAAATTAAAAAAAAATTGTCAAACAAATTTTTGATGAAGGACTTGGGTGAAGTAAAGACTTACTTAGGAATAAACATTGAATACGATAATAAGCAGTGTGAGATGAAACTGGATCAAAGTAGTTATATAGAGTCATTAGCGAAACATTATAATATAGAAAACAGTAAATTATATTTTACACCAATGGAACAAAACTTAAGTTTAGAACCCGCACAATCAGCTTTAGACGATATAAGATATAGAAATCTCATAGGAGCTTTGTTATATATTAGTACTGGGACAAGATTAGACGTTAGCTATAGTGTAAATTATTTAAGTCGATTTCAAAACAGTTACAACGAGACCCACTATAAATATGCAGCACAAAAAATTAAGGAGGTGTGTGGAGATATGTGTAATTTTCTGTGCTGGACTGAGTTAAGTGCGTAGTAGAAATACTTATATGTATATATCAGTGTGTGGAAGTGTGTGTGTGTGCGCAGCGTCTCGAAACAAAGGAATGTAAACAGTCAGTCGGTTAAGAGTCGTCGATGAAGAGTCGGGTGTAGAAGGTTCTGAGACGCGTGCAAGTGTGAATCGATAAATATATATAGAATCGTTCATGTCATAAATATATCATTATTTTAGTAATAACTGTCAATATACATTTAATGTTCCTATAACATTATTTCGGCTTCAAAGATCCACAATTCTCAACAAAGGCACAAAGGATTTACATCCGAAAGTGGATGTAAAATCAATATTGATCTAATGAGCGCAGCCTTAAATTATAGTAAAAGAAATCGAAGGGGAATTTTCACAATATTGGACATCTCTAAGGCCTTCGATACTATACCCCATTCAGCTATAAAACCATGTCTGGCGAGAAAAGGCGTTCCGACCCCCATAATTGAAATTATAAATGAAATGTGCAAAGGATGTAAAACTACGATCAAAGCGAATAATAATATAGAGGTCGAGGTAGAAGTTCTCAGAGGAGTCAAGCAGGGTGATCCTTTATGACCGCTGCTATTTTACTTGTGTCTCGAACCGCTGCTTGAAGTAATCGAAAAGAATATCGGAGGCATTAATATAAATGAAGGGAACAAAGTCTCTGTGTTGGCCTTCGCAGACGATATCGTCTTGCTTGGTGAAAATACGAGGGTGGCACAAAGCCAGATAGACGAGCTTCAGAAATACCTGGAGAGGTCGGGGCATGAAAATATCAGCAGAGAAAAGTCAAATGTTCCAGGTAATAGCGAAAAAGACACCTGGTTTATTAAAGACCTGGCAATAAAAATTGGTAAATTAAGGATACCCGGAAGAATCCCAGAAAGAGCCTTCAGGTATTTGAGTGCTAAAGTTGCGAGTGGGGGAGGCATGAGGTAGATTTGTCCCATATCACGAATATACAATACAAGCAGGCGATAGAGAATCTGATTCGAAATTATAAGCCGCAGAAAACGCTCGAAGTAGGGGCTGAAATGAATCTAATATTACAAAATGATCTTCCCGATTATGAAAGACCGCGAAGGTTATCCCCGCAAGATAAGGTCGAAGTCAACGGTCAGATCAAAATGTGGCTGAATGACGGAATAATACGCCAGTCACATTCCGACTATGCAAGCCGGAGCGCGTTGATTGAAAAAAAAGATGGTTCAACTAGAATTTGCGTCGACTATAGGCGACTGAATCGAAAGGTAGTGAAAGACAGATACCCGCTACCCTTGATCGAGGATCAATTAGATTTGTCACAGGGATCGATAGTATTCAGTACGTTGGACCCTAAGAATAGATTCTTTCGTGTTCATGTCGGAGAAAGTAGCAGGAAATATACAGCATTTACAGTTCCTATGAATACAATTAGTATGAATTTATTAGTGTGCCGTTCGGATTATGCAATTCACCAGCTGTTTTCCAGAAATTCATAAACGCAGTTTTCAAAGGATTGATCGTGACAGGGCATGTGCTGACATGGCAACCTGATGAAAAGCATCCTGTCTTCCTTGGAGCAGTGTGGGGATCACAAGGAAACAGGAAGAAAGAGAAGGAGAGAGCCTGTCGAGGTTAAAAAAAGGGCAGACAGGGCAGAGATAAAGAGAGAAGTGACGATAGCTAAGGGCGGATACCCAAAAAGAAAGATAGTATCGCCGGCTGAAATTATGAGAGTTGGGGAGTATAAGAGGCCCCGAAGAGGAGAGGTCACATACGCCGAGGCGTGCGGGAGGGAGAACAGAGCGATAAGGGGTGACTTCAGCGAGGACTCTGAAGGGTGGATGAGGGTAGAAAAAAGGAAGAGGAAGAGGAAAGCTTCCTTAGAGCAAGCTACCCCGATGGTGCGTCCGGGAAATAAACGGCAGGTTGGTGCCGAAGAGAGAGCGTACCAAGGAACAGGAGGGGGAAGGAAGCCATTCTAATTAAGGTGGAGGAAGGGAAGGTTGCGAATGGCTTCATGTTTATAAGAGGATAATGGAGGTGAGGAGTTCATTGGAGGGAGCCACGGGGGTCCGTAGGACGAGAGCGGGCCTAATTGAATTCGATAGGACGGTGGTGGTTAGCGAGGAGGCGGCCAAATTGAGAGCCGCCTTGAGGGATAGTACGAAGGTGGCCGCTCTGGTGAACAGGGCGACCCTACAAATAAGGAACATCGATCCCCTCACCAGCAAAGAAGAGCTGGTGGACGAGATCAGGTCGCAGTGGGCAATTGAGGAGAATGCGGATATAGAAGTCAAATCTATAAAAGCGGCCCCATGGGGCACGCAAGAGGCGGTGGTGGTCCGCCCAGCGAGTGGAGTGCCTAGTGACGAGAGAGAGGAGGCTGAGAACGGGGTTAACGATAGCTTCTGTAAGGCAGCTAGCTAATATTCGGCGTTGTTATAGGTGCCACATGTTGGGGCATGTGGCGGCAGGGTGTACTGTTGCATGTCATGGCAGGGAGTTGTGTAGGAGGAGCGGCAGCGCTGAGCATATAATGAGAGATTGTGATAAAGAGCCGAGATGCGCAATGTGTCTGAAACATGGTGGCATAAATGCAAGGTATGTAACGGGTTCGTTGGCGTGCCCTATGGAGCGTTTAGGTGTTAGGAATAGACGGGGGCCCAGTTAGGGTTCTACAAATAAATCTAAATAGATGCAGGCTTGCGCAAGACCTAATGATGCAGTGCGTATGCGAAAGCAGGGTGGACATTGTGGTCATCTCCGAGCCCTAGAGGCAGTTGCCATTTTGGTTTAATGACGAGGGTGGGGATGCATCGATATGGGTCACCCTGTTTAATGGAAAACATGCGGCAAGCGAGACCCTGATAAGAAATGTAGGGATTGTAGGGTTCAGGGTTTGTGACGTATTTTGCGTCAGTGGGTATTGTTCCTCTAATAAGAGTAAGGGCCAGTTCAACGATTATTTGAAGGAACTGGAAGGGATCATAAAGGAGGGGAGAAAAAGAGCACCGGCGATTATGGTTGCCGGTGACTTTAATGCAAAATCCTCGGTGGGGGGAGGGGGGGGGTCTAAGACGGACCGTAGGGGAACATGTCTGCTGGACGTTACAACGAGGAACGAGCTTATACCTATTAGGACGACGGGAAACTATTCCTTTCTGAGAAATGAAAGGACTAGTTTCCCGGATATACTGAGTGTTAATAGACGAATAAGGCTGAGTTGGAGGGGGAGTAGGGTCCTAGGTTGGTACTCAGCCTCTGACCATTTTTATATTGAGCATAAGTTTAGGGATAATATTAAGCGAGTGGAGGGTGGCGCCTTTAAATATTTGACAAAAGAGATGGATGTAGAGGGTTTTTTAAACAAATATGACGGAGTCTATGACGAAAATGGTTTTAAATTTGACGAGACGGCATGCGGCGAAGGGCTGCACATGAGTCTGGAGCATACGTGTGCCGTGGACTTGAAGAGGAGATACGCGGCGAGTGCGAAGAGGAGCGCCAACTATTGGTGGAGCGATGAGCTCGCTACGTTAAGGAGCGAACTCTAAGAGCTAGAAAAAGAGCCCAGCGAGCTGTGGCGGCCCGCAAGGATGATGCCGAGGTCCTGGTGGCCGAATTCAAGGATGCTAGGAGGCGGCTGAAAAGGGCGATCGGGCGTCGCAAGGAGGAGAGTTGGAAGAAGCGAACTGCACAGGAAGAGACATCGATCCTACCTGGCGAAGAAGGAGGGTTAGGCATCGAGGAAGTAGACATGAGGATGGCCGTTGGGAAAGGCGATTCCAGGAAGGCGGCTGGAGTGGATGGGATTCCTGGCACTGTAGTGAGAATATTGGCGGAGCAAAAGCCTAGCGTTCTCCTGACAGTGCTCAACGGAATAAATACCTATGGAAAAATACCGGCGGTATGGAAATAGGCTAGGGTGGTACTAATACCCAAGCCTGGCAAAGATCCTGCGACGTCATCGGTGTATAGGCCGATTAGCATACTGTCGGCGTTGAGAAAGGTGTGGAAGCACACGCTGAAAATGCCCATCGAAAGGAGCGTTGGTCTGGATCCCTTTCATAGGGACCAGTATGGCTTTCTTCATAAAGGAGGGGGACTCTTGAAGCCCTGGATAGGACGGTCGCAGTTGCTGAAGAGTGCAGAAGGAAGGGTCTGGCGTGTGTTCTGGTCGCCCTTGATGTGAAGAACGCCTTCTACACTCTAAGGTGGGAGAGGATAATGGAGGAGGATCGAAGGAGACGGCTACCGGGACGGCTACAGGAGTTGGTAGCGGACTATCTGGCTGAGAGGAGAATACTGATACACTGTCGTGACGGTGTCGTAGGGAGGAACGTCTACACGGGGGTTCCGCAGGGATCGGTCTTAGGACCGTTACTGTGGAATCTCGTGTATGACGAGGTGCTGGAAGCGCTGGACCGGGAGAAGGATACCGAAGCGGTAGCGTTCGCCGACGATCTGGCGGTTCTACTCAAGCTCTGAGGGTTCCACGGCGTCAATGAGAAGATAAAGGCGATCATAGCCTTGGCCACTAGGTGGTGCTGCGAGACTGGAGTGCACCTGGCCAGGGAGAAGACGGAGGTTATCCTCTTAACAAGGAAGAGTATACCGACGATTTTTAACTTCGACGTGGGGATGGGGGCGAGATTTCCACTAGCCGTGTTGTGAAGTACTTAGGGGTAGTGTTGGATAGTGCTAGGGGATTCTCCCCCACCTCAAAGCAGTTTGTGATAAAGCGGAACGGTCCTTGGGCGCCATACGGAGCCTACTCCCAGACGTCGGCGGGCCCAACGATTTAGTCAGGAGACTGTATTATGGTATCTGGGAGTCTGTGGTTCTATATGGCGCACCGATATGGGCCGCCCCCCTGGGAAGAGAAACAAATAGGACGATCATGAGAAGGGCATAAAGGGCGGCGTTGATCCGTATGTCTACCGCCTACCGTACGGTGTCACATGGGGGTCTGTGTGTGCTTACCGGTAGCATGCCGATTTACATCAAGGCATGGTTGCGGGGGAAGCAGTATGGAGTGAAGAGGCGGATCAACGAGAGCCCTGAAGAAATGGCACATGTTGGGCAAGAAGAAATGAAGGATTTGGAGACGGAGGCAGAGGACAGGTGGAGATTGGAGTGGGCGTTCCACAACCCCACAATTGAACTACGAGACTGGTAGAAGATCCGCTGATCTTCTGCAAAAGAAAGAGGAAGATCAACTACCATACAGATGCAGATCCTTACGTAACATGGTATCTTTAACTGGTACCGTCATAGGATCGGCAAAGAGTCGCACACCAGTTGTTGGGATTGTGGTGCGGTGCTGGATGACGCCGAACATGTGCTCTTTTGGTGCCCTAGATGGACGGAGGAGAGAACGGAGTTGGAGGTCGCGATCGGTGAAGACTTTAAATTGGAGAACCGGGCCGTTGAGAAGATGGCCGCGGAGGAGCGGTTTTGAGATAGGTTTTATGATTTCTGCACAAAGGCGATGAAATGCCGGCTTTCTAAAGAAAGGAGATGGAGGTCAGGAGAAAAAGGGAAGAAAGGAGGAGAAGAAGGACCAGAGCGTGTTGCGAAGTGGGCAATTCTTTTAGAGCAATTCAATTAGGCCAGGGAGGAGCATACTGCACATCGACGCGCTAAGTCGAAATCCGTTGCTCATGGTCATGCTGCTAGACGAGGACGAACAAAGGATTGTTGCACGGCTAAGCAAGCCGCATTTGCAAGAAGATAATCTGCGGTAGATCCGGGACAACATCGAACAGCACGAAGCTGGCGGATACGTTTCAAAGGACGAAGTTTTGTACAAAGAAATAAAGGAGATACCATTGCTGGGCGTGCCAAAGTCAATGCAGACTCGAGTGGTTTGACGAGCTCACGAACACGGCCATCTGGGCATCACTAAAACGGAAGCGTTATTAAAAAGGGACTATCGGTTTGTGGGCATGCGCGCGAAGGTGGATAAGGTAGTGCAGAGTTGCATCGATTGTATCCTTGCGGAGAAAAAATAAGGAAAACGAGAGGAGTTCCTGAACCCTATTGACAAGGAGGAGTTGTCATTTGACACTTATCGTGTCGATCATCTTGGACCATTGCCATCTACGAAGAAAAGGTACCGGTATATCTTCGTGGCGATTGATGCCTTCACACAGTTCGTTTGGTTGTATTCCACAAAATCAACAAGTTCTGCGGAAGTTATTCGCCATTTGAGGAAGCAGTCTGTAGGTTTCGGAAATTCGAGAAGAATTATCTCGGATCGCGGGACGATAGTCACAGCCGTTGCCTTTGAGGATTATTGGAATGAGAAAGGTATACAGCACGGCTGGACTACAATGCACAAGTAGAAAGAGTGAAACGGACGCTTAATCCCCTAGTGACGAATTTGTCTGCGCCAACACCAGACAAGTGGTTACACCTAGAGATAGCGCAAAGGTATTTGAACGCAACCACCAGCAGAAGTACGAATGTTACCCCGTTCCAACTCTTGTTTGGAACGCGGATGAGAATGCGCGCAGCTGGTCGAAGACGAGTGGGCCGTGATGTTCTAGGAGGAGCGAGATCAGCTACGCGTAAAGGCAAAAAAACGGATCGAGGAAATTCAAGCTAAAAACAGACGGACGTTTAACAAGAGACGTAAAGAGGCACCAGCGTATAAGACAGGAGATTTAGTGGCGATCGAGAGGACGCAGGTCCTGGTCCGAAGTTGCAGTCGCAGTTCCTTGGGCCGTACCGCGTGGTAAAAGTCTTGCGGAATGACTGCTATGTGGTACAACGAGAGGGCGAACACGAAGGGTCACGAACAACAACCACGGCGGCTAATCGCATGAAATGGTGGGACGTTGTTGAAGTCAGAGGCGAGGGTGAAATTAGTGATGATGAGCACATCCGAGGGCAGATGTGATTGTCAGGTACGGCCGAATGTAGTATCATGCACGAGGGGCCTAAGAGGTGTTGTGCGGATCGTAAACAAGCGGTTGCCTAGGTGTGAATTATAAACAAGCGGTTGCTCAGCATATGCGTACTGGGGCTATGACAAAAGACAAGGGGATGCGAGGGGACGATAAACGAATTAACAGGAGTATGAATTGAGAAGTCCGAGAGTGCGGATTGCGTTATCAAGATGGTGTTGTTAAAAGAGAGTTGAATTTGCGTTGACGAATTGTTAATTAATTATCTAATTGTTTTAATTATTATACGTTTATTGCAATTGGGTCATGTTTAATAACCACTGTTTTCTGTTTAATTAACATCTGTTTAATCTATTTATCATTAATAAACTAATCATAATAATTTACGATATGGACATTTGATAACTAATAAAACAAGTTTAAGTCGTCATATTATCCTTTCTGGGGACGACTCTGAACAGGTATCCAATGTCAAGAGCGCTATAATTGTCCGAATAACTACCGACATTGGCGCTGAGATTGTGCGGGAGATAGAGGAGGTGCAGATGTCACTCTTTCTAAAGGCCTGAAGGCTACCTATGTTCATAGGCTCAGGCAGCCATCCCATAAAGTACGACCGGTTAGAATATACGCGCTTCTGCGTGAAACGATGCGTATCCTCGAAAATGAGGTTAATCTCTTCCAGGCGACGGTGGCGAGTCCAACCTTAGGGCGACTTCAAGAGGTGTGGATCATTCCAAGAGGTCTCGTCATTCCGGCAATGAATTTGGGAAGAGATCGCGGTGCCTCAGAGAAGCTCGGACAATGAGATGTCATTCGCATGTCAACGTCGGCGCTCAGAAAATGTCTTATTAGACACTAGTTACCTTCAAAGACAAAGAAATTCTGACCTGGCCTGGCCAAAATAATGCTCTAAAGAAACCCGGCCACGTTGCTGCTATTATCCTTGCGAAAGGCATAGCTACAAGATATCAACAATATTTTACGACAAAGAGCAAGTTAACTCCATTATATTATAAGATTTCTATCGTAAAACGATGTTATCAAAAACCTTTGCACGTAACTGTATATATAAATTAGCAACAAATTAGCAACACTGCGGTTTAAAGACTTACTTCAGGTTAAACACAGACGTTGATTCAAGAATCACCCAAAATTTAATGAGCTAGAGAGGAGCACAGTTCAATTCTAAGTTCTGCTGGGTCTGCCATTTAAGGTCTATCTACGGATTGATTGATAAAACAGATTCTAAGGATTTCAATTATTCTACATATTCGAAAGCCTTTCATAATATTATAAACTTTTGTGTTCTAGCTTCCATCATTATAGTATATTATTATGATTAAAATGATTGCCATTTTAGCTATTCTATTAATATTACTATATTCCTTGTACAAATATTGCTATTTGATATTTCTGTTCTTTGATAAATCTCTTTAAAGATAGTAACCTGTAAATTTCTACACGCCCACGATCGCTGTCCACTCTCGATCTTACGAGATACCATTGGAGTAAAGCGCGCGTCTAAAGATCAGTGCCCGCTGGCCAAACACTGAACTTCGTAAATTGCTCCCCAATTGGTTTTCGAATAGAACTCTTTTGCTTGCTGTTACTTCGCAAACAGCTTCAAGAACTGTTCACAATGTAAAGTTGCAGAGGACAACCTCTCTGACGGATACTTCCATCGTGAATCTTTGTTCGCGAATAGAATAGAGTTGGTTCCAAACAGAGGACATAAAAATTTGGCCATGCAGGTCCTAAACCGTAATTCCTTCCATATATCCAATGATTGTTCGCAAACTGTTCAACAGCGTGATCTCGGTGACCGAACTTTCCCTGAACACATTTAATGAATAGCACACTTCAATAACTGCAACTTCAGTAACAATAAAAAAATTAAAAATATGTATACATTAAGATATCTACTAATTATTACACATTATATATGTCGGGTTTACATTAGAATTAGGGTTAGGGGCGTGAAACGAATCTTCGTTTGGGTTACACGTTGTCGTTATGCAATAGAGAAGACATTGACTAGTGCAAATACGATTATTATAGAACCGGACAAGTTACCGTGGTAGTTAGGTACTCGAGAAACTAATGACAATGATCCTAGGTTCAATAACGAATCCGCGGTCGACGGGATGATAGATGGACGTACTCACAAAATCTAAGTCGGACGCGTAATATTCACTGGTCGTAAAGGGTTACTCCTTTCATCAATGAGGTCGCGAGCGAGAATGTCTTTCCCGCCCCGATGATGCCACAGAGGAAAACTATAATGGGGTGTGTCTAAGGACACGAGATCATCGGGTTCGTCGACAAAAGCCTTCGTTCAGAAAGTAAGGGAAATTGGCGTTGCTGCTAATTGGTCAATCTCCATATCGGTGGTTAGAAAAAGATGCTAGCCGCCCTCGAGGGAAAGTTGCTAGTGGGAGACGCCGCTCGTTGAAAAATATGTCTCCCCTATCTTCCCGTAGTTGGGACAAAGACCGTTCGTCTGTTTGAAGGACTTTAGTTAACTAAATCTTAAGATTTATAACGGGCCCTCGAGCTAGCTGAACATGTACTGCGGAGACGCATCGACATCTGGCAATCATCTTACTCGAAGAATAGGGTCTGCATGTGGCGAGCTACGGGACAGAGACCGTTGGAATGTTTACTGTCGAGTGTTACAACTATTTCCTTTTTAAGGAGAGTTATAGAATTATTCCATGCCTTCGTTAGACAAAGCGTTCGTCCCGTGACCGCGGCTACGTTCGGCGACTGGCTGTCGCCTCGAGCCCAAGCTCATTATCACAACTCTCGAACAATTACAATCGGATAGAATAACTACAATTGTTCAATTACAGCTATAGTAGACTCTAGGTTACAATGTTGCGGGATTATCCAAAATTCCAAAGGCTCCGATGTTCTTTCGTCTCCGACATATAAATAAGCGTAGCGACATAGAAGAGAGAGAGATAATTCCTTAGTTCAGAGTTCCTCAGTTCCCCAGTTCTTGTTAGTCTTGTTAATCGACGTGTTTGCATTTGTCAATTTGTAAATTATCGCAAATCTATCAAATTAAAATCTTGTAATTAATAAGAGTGAAAACGTATTGCGAACGATTCGAGTAACTTCGAGTATTTGAAATTTCAACGACAATTCTGAAAATTTCCAATTAGAATATGAATAAACATTTTTTGTGAAGAATATTTGTCTAATAATATAATAGGATTAAGCGAACATTTATTTTCACCAACTTTAATCCTCTCCCGTGCCAGTACTCCTGCGCGTAGCAGGTCACCCGAAACGTGGAGTTTAATTGTCAATCGCATTAAATAACAGACAACACTACAATTTAATCTGAATTCAAAAATTAACGGCAACACAACCAAAACGAACCAAACAAAACCGTAACAATATTGATTTCTGATCCGGAGTCTAATAGTAAATTTGTCTTAGTTTTTAAATCTGGGGAGACTATTCTAGCGGTGGGAGTACTTGGAGTTTCGTTCATTTTTATTGAAACAATCCGGAGAGTCCAAATCTGAGTCCGATCCTTGGTGATTTTCTTTTGTGAATTCTTCTCGTATTTTCTTCTCTTTTTGATCCAGCAGGAAGGTTTTCCCACAGTATTTGGTGGTGGTTCCGTTGGTTTTACCGCCGGCTTTACATTCGTTCTGGTTTTTGTTGTAGATCGTGTAGTTGATTTTACGGGGATCGCTGCTCGTGTTTGTTTTACTGGCGTAGGTGCCGGCTTTCTTGCTACTGCCTGTACTCTCGGGCGATTCGAAATATCGTTCCTTCGTGGCTCGCCCCATTCTCCCGATGGACGTGCCCGGTTTCCCGATTGTTCCGATGCATAGGGTACGATTATCCTAGCGTCTACTCTGGCTTTGAATATATAACAATCTTTTATCAAATGCCCAGGTTTTTTTGTAATAATTGCATGTTAGCGCATTTTGTCTCGGAGCGTTTGGGCCATTTTGCGGCGGCGATATAGGTCTTCGATCCTGGCGGTTGTTTCCGATGTTTTTACTATTGCTCGGGGGACGAACGTTGTTACGATTGTAATTGTTCGGAGGTGTCGGACGTTGGTATTGCGTTCTGTCCTTTGCTCGTTTTAATTCTCGCGTTGCTTTAACGGCTTGGCGATACGAGTTCTTCTAAAGAATGGTATCCCGCTATTTTTACTCGCAAATATACCTCGTTTGGGGGTCCCTTAACGAAGGCCTCCCTTGTGTCCCAATCTATTGTGTCTTGAACATCCTGAGATATAATACCGTAATCACATCTTTCTCCGTCCATTATTGCTAACCTAAGGTTTCTGACGCGATCTATATAGTCTAGTATGTCTTCCCCCAATATTCCAATATTGTTCCTAATTCTCCCTTATATTCGTTAAGGGATTTCCCTGGGCCGAACATGTCCTTTAATTTGTTCCCGAAATCGTCCAAACTGTTTAGCTGACTGTCCTCTACGGCGAGGTACCCGTGCCCGCGAAGCTTATTCATTAATAATTTTACCAATTGAGGCTCCTGATGCCGCGGAATCATGTTTCGCGCGCGCTCGCATGCTCTTAAAAATTGAAATACTGAGGGTCGATGTCTGTCGAATATTGGTACTGACTCGATCGCGTCTTTTAACTTGATTAGTTGGGGGCTACCGTCTGTCGGTATTGTCACCTGAGGAATTATCGGCAGTGACACGGGTGTCTCGATTTCCTTTTTTGTTTTGAGTGAACGCATGTCGTCTTGTAATTCATTGGTTTTTGTACTCATGTCGGCTCATTACTCGAAAATTTGCATCACATGCTCTTAGTTTTTCTGACAATGTCAAGAGCATGTCTTCGTTCAATGATTCTAATGGAGTTGCCATATTCTCTATTATATTTTGTCAATAACCGTAAGAACTTTAATCCTCTGTGGAGCGCATCCCACCGCTGCCACGAAAAAAATATTTTAATTGTTATTGTTACGTTTTCAATTGCGTTGTTGTTTTTGTTTTTCTTTCTTTTTATTCTTACTTTCTTGGGCCCGTTACTATAGTAATTTACAATTATATGTATGTCGGAGATGAAAGGAAAGCCGAAGCCTTTCCTTGGAAATTTTGGGAACATCCTCTAGTACCTTAGCCTAGATTTTATTATAGTTGCAATTGCTTAAGATTTGTAATAAGCGAGATTGGGTTCGAGGTGACAATCGGTCGCTGAACGTAGCCACGGTCATGGGATGGATGTTTTATCTAACGGAGGTCTGGAGTGGTTGTATGTGTTTTCCGAGAAATGTGGTTGTGGCGGCATGCGGCCTCGAGAGCGGGCCTAGCCACGTGTGATGTTGCCTCGGAGGTGCCGATGCAATGGGACATACATTGTATTAGTAATCAAAACTCCAGGCAGAAACTGCCTAGCAACGGCGTTTGGAACTTTCTCGATGCTTCCAAACGAGTATAGAAAACAAAATGCAATCGTACAGGGAGAAAAATCTCCACGAGGCTGGCATTCTTGCGATTGCCTTGGAGAGTGATACATCGAGCATTTTCGATTATCGCATTTGCGTCTAAGTTAGTTTCGCTTAGTAAGGAGTTATCCCGGTGACCGTGGATTCGTTTGAACTCAAACATTGCTAATAGTATTATTTAATTTAATTATTCGTAGATCGTATTATTCATTAGGCTTAGTGTTTGTTAGACTTATTATTAGTTGTACCTATTATTTGTTAAGCTTAGTGATAGACATGTATATACGTGTAAATAAAATCTCGGCTTTGTGAAACGATGGCTAGTCCACATGAAGAGTCGTCGCGCGCCCAAGATTCGAATCGTGATCCGACATGTGTATGTATGTATGTATATGAATGTATATGTATAAATATGTATATGTATATGTATTTATCCGTGTAAGTTGTCGATAATGATATTGTAGTCATCTAGGGGGACAACGGGGCAAGTTATCTTTCCAAAAGCCAGAAAACTTTTTTCGGGTTCGGTAAGATCCATGTAAGCGTTTATACACTCAGTACTGGATGTCGCGGGTTGTATCTGTGACATATCTATATCGCACATTCGGCAATGCTTTGCTGTGGTTCGCTCCGGTACTCCACACAGCAAGTGTGTTGGCGTATCTTCGTGTAATTCTTGATCCTCCGGATCCAATCAGTCTTGACAAATAAAAACATATTGGAACTAGTAAGCAGAGCGGATTAGATGGACGCAACAACTGAATAACAATTCCTCGTAAGCATCCGGGTAGTCCTTAGGTAAGATTCCATCCGGAAGGTATAACAATTGGTTCTTCTGATTGTTAAATTCAACGCCCATTCTGTGTAACAGAACAAAAATATTTTATTATTAACATGTCTCGCTTTATTGTGAAGTTTTTGTTGATTCATTTTGTCAGTGCGTCACAATGGGATTTTCCTTTCGGGGTATTGCCTTTATCTTTCAGTGTTTCATATATTCCTTCTAATTCGTCAATCACGGACGGGTTGATAGCTGATTACGATCCAGTTTTCCTTTCTCGTGACTGTTCGTTAACAGATTTTAACATTTTTGCTACTGTGTATTGTATTAATTGTCATTTATTATTTCTTCTTAATCCGTTCACCATGAGTAGTTAAGGGTTTAATAATTTATTATAAGATTTTAATCCATGGTTTGTTTCTCGTGGCTGGTTACAACCCCTCTTCTTCTTGCGCTGGAATACTACTTGCAGTGAATAAAAAATGAACGAAAAAGCATAAACTAAATAAAAGAAAACAAAACAAGATATGCACTGGAACAGTCCGCATGGGAACCTCTGACGAAGATACCTCCGTATGCATCATTAAACGTTAATATCGAAATGACCAAAACCTATGTTCATAACAGTAAATCAAATCAAGCACCGGAGGAAACAATCACATGGAAATAGTAATCAAAATCTACGTAATGATAATATACCAAATCAACAATCAAGATGCACAACCCGTCATCCGGAAGCCGACGCTACTCACCGCGTATCAATGCAAGGGAGAAAAACAACAAACAAAACATATCTTATTAAATAAAATATAAGAATATAGACAAAATCACTCCAATAAAATAACACCCGCTGGGAACACATTTAGGCATATATGCACACATGAATAAATAAGGCACTGTTACCAAGTAAAGTCAAAATCTACACACGGAGCATCAGGATACATTTCACGAAACCTATCTAAACACCATGAGAGTACTTCAGGACAAGTACCCCCCTTGATCTGAGGAATGGTGGCGAAGGAAAGCCTCCAACACTTGATCAGGAATCTCCTCTGAGAAACGAACCTTCGCGCTGACATCCGTATCAACCACCGCATGGGGGGCGCGGCGGGCCCAGCGCGCTCTGCCAACGCCACACGGAATCCCAGGCGATCACCCATCCAAGTACTATCCGTGCCCGGCGCTGCTTAACTTTCGTGATCTAACGAGAACGAGTGCGCTCAGCGCGGCCAGGGCATTGCCTACTTTCACTTGAACTGGAATGCATTTAACTATGTGTACTGCTTCTCCTGCGACCAAAGCCATGTGTCCTGGAGTTTTGGTTATTGCATACGCAAATTCATCAGGTAATATAGTTGCTAGACTGAATGCATTCTCTATTATTTTCTTTTCCGAGATGCATCTTAGTGTCAATATATCCTGATAGAGTGCCGTTATTTGTCTTCTGACAGTTTTTCTACGTAAATGAATTTTGAGTTAACGTATGGGAATATATCCAAATTTTTGACTGCTGTTTTACGTTTGGGTATAAATGTATTTCCTTTAGTCGTTTTTAGGAAAAAGAGCTTGGGGTGTTCTGTGGATAACAGGGTGTATCCGCACAAAGGCTGTTCTCCAGTTTTGGTTAGCACAAAGGTTATTTCTTGAGTCGTAAAGGCAAAACCCGGTAGCGTCGGGTTGCTATTGGTTTTTATTTCTTGAATTTTTGTGGCGATTCCTTCGTACAAGACGTCATATTGCTCGAACTTACATAGGAATAGTGGATGTGGCTGCCAATAGGTGTATCCATCTTCTGAATCCAAACAAGTCCCTTTATTAATAGCGCATTCATTGAACTATTCATTAGACTTATTCATTAGACTAGCACTATTCATTAAACTTATTTAACGAATAGTAAGTTTAATGAATAGTATGATTTACGAATAATAAGTTTAATGAATGCTATTAACAACGTTTTTGTGTTTAAACGAATCCACGGTCAACGGAATAACTCTTTACTAAACGTAGACTAATCTTAGACGCAAAAATACGACTGTTGAAAATGCTCGATGTGTTACTCTCCAAGACAATCGCACGAATGCCAGCCTCGTGGAGATTTTTCTCGCTGTACGATTGCATTTGCTTTCTATACTCGTTTGGAAACATCGAGAAAGTTCCAAACGCCGTTGCTAGGCAGTTTCTGCCTGAATTTTGATACATACTCGTTGGAAACATCGAGAAAGTTCCAAACACCGTTGCTAGGCAGTTTCTACCTCGAGTTTGATTATTAATACAATGTATGTCCCATTGTATCGGCACCTCTGGGGCAACATCACACGTGGCTAGGCCCGCCCCCGAGGCCGCATGCCGCCACTACCACATTTCTCGGAAAACCCATACAACCACTCCAGACCTCCGTTAGGCAAAACGTCCATCCCGTGACCGTGGCTACGTTCGGCGACCAATTGTCACCTCGAACCCAATCTCGCTATCACAAATCTTGAACAATTACAGCTAGGATAAAATCTAGGCTAGAGTAGAGGATGTTCCCAAAATTTCCAAGAAAAGGCTTCGGCTTTCCTTTCATCTTCGATATATATAAAAAAAGATAGGCGAATGAACAATACTTTATTCAAAAGGCGAAGTTACACTTCAGTAGCAAAAGACAGACTGACTTACTTACTAAAGAACTGGGATCTTTGCCTCCTCACTATGATTCATATATATCACGGGTGGGAGTTCGGTTACTGTCTATTCTCACCGCTATCGCATGACCAGGTGTTGTATGCATATCCTGAGGTCGGCGGATTCCTGGCTTCTGGGCGACGTTACAAACTGATCTAATTTCTGTTACGATAATAGGGGTGGTTCAATTGAGTTTACACTAAATTAACAGGTATAAATTAATGTTTATTTCAACAACTTCGTAAAGAGATAGTTACGCTGGTGCGTATGTACAAGTTAAGTAAACGATTGATTTAAGGGTAGAAACCCGATAAAGGTATGTTGACTATTCTAACGATGAAAAATAAGTAAAGTTCTGTGACGATGCTCTGTCGGAGGAAAGCTAGTGATAGGTGTGTCTAACCATCGGATTTGTTGATGATAACGTTGGTTAGGAGAGAGAGGACAGTAGACATTGCTTCTGATTGAAATTGAACTTCGTATAAGTTGATGGAAATTTTATTGTATAAATCCAACAGAGTGTCGGTTCAAAGTGTTACAACAGAATAATGTGTTGAGCGCTAATTTAGGAGGGTTTTTATATGGAGGTTTTAGTCCCTTTGGAGGGGCTGTGTTGTTATTATTTCGATAGCTATGGCATGCAGGATGTTTCGTCTACTTTATTACTGTTTCTGAGCGGGTGGCCTTTCTTGAGCGTGTGACACTTCCACCGGCATGTCGGTTGACGTCCACGGTGCGGCTAGCGAAAAAAGGAATAAATCGTAAAACTAAAGGATCGTTCAAAATTGACACTTTATACGTTCGTTCAAGTTTGTATAACGAGATTGCGATATTAATTACACTATGTTACATAGATATTAGTCTATATTCACTATTTACTGAAACTGTAGTAAGACTGACTAAACTTCGATTTTGATGTTTTTTGCGTATGTCGTGCAAATCTATATTTTGAAAAATCTTTTCCTATCCATACAAGGACTGAACTTGCTTAATTTCCGAGATATTCGCGAAAAACTGCCGGTATCGCTTGAATGAATTCTGCCTATAGTTGTGCGTCCGTGCAACCTATGCGTAGGTTGCTACCGGATACAGTATTTTGTTCATAGTATATGTAGGTATGATAGGGGGAGATTGAAAGATTACGGGAGATAAAAAGATTACGGGAGATTGAAAGATTACGGGAGATTGAAATATTATTTAACTGCCAGGTAAAGAGAGACGTCCGCTTGAACTCGCTGACTAAGCCCTCTTGTCTTCATGTAGGCATTCTCTGCAAACACACACATACATTCTTTTATGCAAAAACTGCCTAGGTCGAGTTCACCGTCAAGCCACAAGAACGCGTGTGCTCGGCAAAAACAGAATAAGCCGATGAACCACCAATCAACGAAATAAACTTGATCATTACAATAGACAATATAGAGGAAATTTATGTCGATTTTTCCCTAACAATAAATAATGTCAATGTTTGCGTTCATTTATTGTACAATTATATTATTTATATAAATGTTCTTATGCTGTACAATTACATATATGTCGAGTCAAAGTCCGAATCTGGGCCCGAGTCGTCCTCTTGGCGGAGGCTTGGAACAAGTAAGGATTCCTCACTGAAGCTATTCATTTTTTTACACTGAAGTTATTTTTATTGACACACACAAAAATGTTACAGAGTTGACACAGCTCACAATGATCACATACTCGCGACATCCGTGACGTCGTTCGTGGAAAAATAGGTCTCTCCTGTCTTCCTGTAACTGGGACAAAGACTGTTTATCTGTTGAAGGATTTTAGGTAACTAGATATTAGTGTTTATAACGGTCCTCGGGCTAGCCGATAACGTACTGCGGAGACGCGTCGGAATCTGGTAAACATCCTGCCCGGAGAATAGGATCTGCGTGTGGTGAGCCACGGGACAGAAACCGTTGGAATGTTTACTGTCGCGTGCCGCTACAAATATTTCTTTTAAGGAGAGCTATAGAGTTACTCCGTACCTTTGTTAGACAAAGCGTACATCCCGTGACCGCGGCTACGTTCGGCGACTAGCTGTCGCATCGAGCCAAGTTCATTATCACAAATCACGAACAAATACAATCGGATCGAAAGACGACAATTGTTTAATTACGACTATGATAGAATCTAGATTACGGTGTTAGGGGATTATCCCGAAGTTCCAAAGGGGGGGCTTCGATGTCTTTTCATCTCCGACATATATAAAAGACATTTTGTGTATATATTAAAAAATAAGACGTTTATTTCTAAAGTAATAAAAACTGATTATTCCGGAGAAGAATACTTCCGTTTAGTTATAATTTTCATACATGCATCTCTTCTTTCCCATTCCTTCATGACGTTCCGTAATAAATAAAAAACCCGAATGATCACCTTTTAACATCATCCATCTGATACTGAATTACTGAGTTTTCTCACATTTCTTATTATATCATTATGACACGAGTTTAGTCAGATTATCTAGGTACGTAGGATAAAATTCGTGGGGTCTGAAAACGTGAACTACCAGTATTCGCGAGCAACGGCCATAAAAGTTTGCCGAAGAAGTTTGCTCAAGAACACGTTCGCACATAGTACTCTTGAACACATGACCAGCCTTTTGGGAACGACGTTATCAATAACAGACACAGTAACCTGTATGGACGTTACACTACGTTCCAGGTAATCCAGAACAATCGAGATCTATATAAATAGGACCGATGAAGATTGGATCCACAATAAAGCTAAATATAAAGCTCGGGTGTATCTCGCTCGGGCATTCCATTATCGCGTGTTCGCTACTGTAACAGTTCATCTGCGTTTGCTCGTTCGAAGGTTGACAAATCTTGAACAAGTGCTAGACTGGTGAAATTAGTCGTGGTGCTTTTACAATTTATCAATTTATCAATTCATTAATTACAATTTATCAATTTGAAATCCGTAGGAAAGAGATAACATGCTCGATATTCTAGTTTGTAGCTGTAGAAAAATAAAACATATATTTTCTATACATCTTCTATATTGCACACCTCATTGAACATATAGAAAATCGCTAGTAGAACATAGATTATGAGAATATATTTAACTCATAAATACGTTGTGAAAATTATAGAGGAAAATATAAATAGAATGTAAGCCGGAGGTATCAAAATTATATGAAACGTTATTTAATATGTGTTGTAGAACGAATATATTATTCGCTATTTATAATATTTCATGTTTTAGTTCCCTTGTAAGATATTTATTATATTTCAATTATATACTTAGTTTTCGAATATCTTTCTGCTAAATTATATTATTTTCCTAGAACTTCATAATTGAATTTAATCTTACTGCTTGAAAACACTCCTGACTTAATCTATCCGAACACTTTCCGTAATACTCAGATCTGTTAAATTTGCGAAACAAATCAAGGTTTGAATATTTTCAAAAAGATAATAGTTTCAGTAAATTTAAGTGTATCGAACATTATCACGTTGAAAGGATCTCTCCGTTCAATGCGACTAACATGCTTTTCTTATCCTCCATATATTAAACTGATATATCTATGACTGTTTATAGCACTATATCATTACTAATTCTATTCACTGCTTAAATTAATTAAATTTTTTTCTGAAAATTGCGTTTTGTTTCATCTCTTACTTGCCACGTTTTCGAATATAAATTTCGTTTAGATTAAACAACGTTTAATTTAACAATGGAGAAGTCACGACACAGGTTCATATATGTTCCTGCTCCGAATTTATATCACAGGAAGTTCCTCCTTTCTGAAGTTAAGATCACGATAAGTATCTGTTCTTCTGTCTGTTCTGATGGAAATAAGTGATCGATGAAATAGTATACAACGAAATATAATATTGTCAAATACACCGGAATCTGTTACAATATTCTTCAAGGACGGTATAGTTAATCGTCACGCAACACGGATGACTGTGATATTTGTGTTCTATCTGTTCCCTCTTCTTTTGCTATCTACTTAGAGACTCATTTTTTGCACTGATTCCTAACGAGCAATCTTGTCTGAACGTGTCGTCACTTTTGCGGATACTTGTACACGACTTCAATACGTATTCGCCATTCGGTCATTAAAGAGATTGAAGAAATTCTGATACATTTTTCTTTACGCATCGTCATCTCAAGAGTATTCCTATTAAAGCGTGCAAATGTTTCATAACGGTAATAAATACATCGAGTTCAGCAAACGTTCATATAGATAAAATTTTGGGCATCTAAATTTACTAGCGTAATGCGATGCAACATTTGCTTAAGTAGTTTCACAAACTGAGTTGAGTTTAAGAAATTGGTAGAACACTTGACAAAAAGCTTCTCAATGTTCAGGATAATATGCTCCATATATTATAAGGAAGTTTTTATGAGGCGATTGTTTCAATAGACTCGGATGTTAGAAAGGATATTTTACAGGATCCTTAAATCCAAGCTGAAATTGCACTTATAAGCAGAGTTGTAGTTTTTATATAAGGATTTCATCCTTGAGTGAAAACGCTAAATATGTTTTCACTTAAATGATCTTTTTATTTGTGTTGACTGTGTCAATTTTTTTTATTGTTTGTCTTCAAGATTTTCTTTGCATGTTGTCTACTGACAGTCTTGAATGCAGTAATTTCATATTTGCAAATCTCGAAGGATTTGTGAATAAAACTGTCGCCAGAAGCCCGAGAAGAAAGAAGCATTAGATACTTCTATTATTCAATTATAAACGTTTAAAAACTATTTACTTTTTATTTTTATTATTTATATTATTTCTGAAATAATACTGACATTTGCTATAAAATTTGAATGAATTCGACATCTGTGTTTTGGTGAGAAACATAGCTGTTGACAAAGCATCCACTGCATCCGCTGCACTGTATCGTATTGATTGTATTGTCACCTATAATATTATTATAGTTAGTTTCCAACGGTACAAAGATTATTGTATGGAGAAATTACGGAGTGTGTTGTTTGTAATCATAGCGGTGAAATTTTGTGCTCGTGTTCAGCAACTGGAGATCAAATTATGCGAATTGCATTTTTCTATGCAACAAAATGCAAATACGCCTATAGAAAATGTGTCATGAACTTCTCGATAAATGTGCGGACATGTTTAAGATATTCAATATTCGAATGTTTTTGAGATGTTCATCAACTTACTTCCAGAAGCTTTTGCATCTTACAACCTTTTTCCATTGATTGCGGTCTCATTGCGTATAGCTTTATTTGTAAGTATTAGGCAAGCAAATGTTTCATTTGTTCATTTATCCAAATTGAAACTTGATATTATTTCTTATTGTTGTTACTATATTACATTGCACAATCCTTGTATCAAGAGAAATATGTTAAAATTCTGGACATATATTTTACAGATAAAGCACAATTCTAGATTCCAAGTATACAAATGTATTCGTTTGTGAAATAATGAAAATCTCCTCTTCATGATTAGAAAATTGATGTGTACTGCATTGTATATCTGACAGCAATAATTGGATCCATTTCCTTCGCGTGTTCTGTTCACGTGGTCATCTGATTTCACATATAATATCACATGCATCTTCTTTCCGTTTCCGTCTCAAACTTCAAAACGCAAGTTTATCGTTTCTAATCTTTTCACTTTTATGTTTTCTTCGTTTTCTTTTACTAATGATCGTTTTGTACTGCACCATTTATTTTTACTGCCTGATTACTCTGAGTACGAGTTCTTCAAACTATTCAAAATTCCTCATCGTATAAATAGATATTGCAAGTTCAAAACACGTTGCTGTGTCATTGGTCAATCTGCATAAAGTTCTCGACCAATATCAATATCTTTAGATTTGTTATAGATTTTCCAACATATGTTGATATACGACAAATTACAACATAATATATAGTACATTGTTGGCTAGAAATTTCTTGCATATTCTACAATTCCGTCCATCTAGACGGATTGCTTTTTCATCGCTAAGTACAATTTTTCTTTAATGTTTCCTGCATTGTATACTGTGCACGTATCTTTATGAATTCTATACATTATTCTTTACGTTGAGACGTGAATGATATCTAACGTTGCAGTGTTGCAAATGTTATATCGCTGCAAAATATGTTGAACGGTTTATCGCAAAATCTACTATTTTAGCAAATAAATTTTTGGCAAAGCGATTGCTCTCTGCTCTTGTTTGTGTTATATTTCGTAGAACTTCTAAGCAATTATACTGTTATCTTTCCATTTCTACTAACAAATGAAGGAAGACTTATTTCCAAAATTCATTAAGGAATAAAACAATAAAATATTGAGTAGACTTGTACTTTATTACTCTGCTATCAAAACACGTCAACAGCAATTAATAAGAGATATAACAAGATTCTATTATGTTTCCCTCCATAAATTTCATATAATATTAATCATATAATATTCTACAACATATTACAGCGATCTTCCCAGTGCGTTTAGCATAATATATATAATTTATAAAATATATGTAACATTTCCCCTTGTAGAACATGTTAACATTTCCCCTTGAAGTCCTTAACATGCGTCATGATGTAGTCTGTATCAAATGTAGTGTCAGGTTGCACTATAACGAATAATAATATTACTGGAAAAAATGGAAAATACAAGTAACCAATGTAAAAAAGTAGGATGTCTTTTGTTTGAAGCAACACAACCTCTATACAACATCTGTTGTGTCAGTGCTTTTATATATGAGAATCATCTACAATTAATTACAACCGATCAGAATGAAATAATTACATAACTATCATACAGAATTATTTATAACACTGAGAGTAATTTAAAATTGTACGATACGATGCAAGAAATATTTTTATGTATAAAATATCGCAAATAAAAGTATAAAATAGTTTATATCAATGTAATCAGTAATTGAACGATACTATATATATCATTTGTTTTGGCAAAAAATTCTCATACTCATACAAGTCAAAAATGTAGAAAGAACGAGTTCCATCTTTGGAAGATAAGTCAACGATTGCATAATTCTTTGCTTTTTGTAAAGAACGATTGCAATATTTATTGTGAGACTGTTTCCTAAATATATTAGAACACCTGCGCTACTTTCATCGGTATGTATAATCTACCTTGGAATAATAACGGCAATATTTATTGGTTATGGTAAGAAATAGAGAACTAAGAGAACTATAGAGATTGAGGATCTCTCAGCGAAGAAAAAAAGGATATTCCTTGTCTGCAATGCCTGGAAAATTTGAGCTCTGGAAAATGGGAGTCAGAAAGATGCTTTTTCTTATTATTTAATTTGTAGTTTGAGGACTCTCGGTTTAGTATGGGGCTGGAATATGGAAAAAAGACTGGATAGAATACAAAGAAGATATGTGAAATGGATCTTAGGTTTAGATATGACAACACCAAATTATATATTGATAGAAGAATGCAAGCTAAGAGAAATCAAAGAAAAAGCATTAAAAAGGGCAGCAAGGTATGAAGAGAAAGCCTTAGAATCAAAAAAGGAACTAGGAAGGGAGTGCGTAAAGGAAAAAGAGAGAAACTGGGGAAATGACCAAGAATAGAAAAGAGTAGGAAAGAGAAAAAAAGGGACTAGAAGAGGTGAGAAATGGAGGGACACAGATGGAAGCAAGAG
>NW_022883557.1:0-34387 GCF_011952255.1 Bombus vosnesenskii
ATTATTATCTTATTCCTATGATGTGGTTTTAACATAGGTCGTAACAAAACGGTCAAAAAATTCTTTATTCTCAGACTCTGTAGCCTGTAAGAAACGAATTAATTAATTAAGAATCTCGTTGTAACCTACAGGTTCGGAAAAGGCTGATAGGCTTTGGTCTACGTGGTGGTTGGGAATTTTCATTCGTTCCGAGTTCGCTTAGCTGATAAATAGTGAATGTGCATTTCTTCCAAAATAAAGAAGAAAGCGAAGTCGATAGAAACGTGGGTCAAATTTGAAATCATTTCTCGATTATGTGGAGGTTGATTAAACGCGTTGGTGTATATAGTGGTGAGACGAGTTGATATTTGGTGTAGTCAAATGTATTTAAAACTATCGGCAGTACTCTTCTAACGATCTCCCTCTAACGAATTTAAATTCGACTTCGGTTGACGGTTGCGCGTAGCGGCGATATTGTTCTGTCCGGAGTTCGTTTATTATCAAGTTTCGTACCTCGAGACGGTATCAATGCCCCGAGGCAAAACAACAACATGAGTTACTCTCGATTCGCATCGTCCTATGCCTCATATGCCGCTACAATATGCAATCGAATAAAGTGATAAATAGCTTGCAGATGTTTACGCGTCTCTGAAAATGTTAAAAGATATAACACGTTTAACGCGAAGTATTCGTGATAATATTCGCTGCAATTTGAAATATCTGCGTGCAGTCTCGTAGGTTTTGAATAAAAATTTATCTTTTATCGAAAGATACATACATGTTTTGGCCTATATATAGCTTTGTACTCTTGTAACCTAAAAGAGAAGTCGAGAAAAAGTGATGTTAACTCTTGCAGTAAAAAATTCATTTATGTCAATACTACATTTAGAAATGCACCAAGAGAAGCAAGACAAATTATTGACGAAACACAGGATAGTCATTTCCGATCCAAAAGAAAAACGCAACTAAAATAATATGTAGATAGCTATTAAGGCAATAAATAATAAAGTCATTGAAATGATCCATCATTTCAAACTAATATCGCTTCTCTTTACTTCAGAACTGCTATAAACATTTTAAATATCATTTACGTCTTGGTTCCCTTGCGAAGTTCTCGAAGAATTCGTCAAATGATGTCATGAACAATATAAATAATCGTAAAAAATCTATATTTGTGTTTAAAAAATAGGCGAATAAAGAGAAATAGGATAATCGAGACCGGTGAAAAAGGATCAACCAAAATCCCGCATCTGATACAAGCGGAAGAGAAATCAATTTCTATCATGTCGCATGGCGAACAAGAACGCAAATACGGAATCTTTTGTATAATACTACTCCAAACTCTGTTGAGTCGCAGTAATAATAATAATCGGGTGTTGACTTCTGCTCGGTTTTACTTGAAGTTTGCTCGTTACCTCTTTGAAATTTGGTGGATCGTTTTCTGTCGAAACCCGTTCCATCTGACGTTAAAATCAATAAAAACAATATTACGATAAAGACTTTTATCTCCATTGTTGTCAACTTCCGTCAAGTCTTCGTTTTCTGCTCGCTGAGTATAATACGGATTCCCAAAAACTTTCTTTGTATGAAATTTTACTAATGTACATTTATCGAACATTGCACATTTTAAAATAGGTTATCATTATAAGATTAAAAAAAAATAGCTAAAAATATCTGGAAACAAAAGAAACCAATTTTGAAGTTTGTTAGCCCGGAAATGTCATGGTAGGAAGGTATACTTCGATATTACTTTTACTATCGATAGGCGTCGCCGTCATTGCTGTTATCATATACGAGACACAACAAATCACGAAATTGACAAATCACCGGTGATCTCCTCGAGTCGCAGTTCGAACGTTTCACAAATAAGTTAAAGAATTAAACTTTAGATATAGTGGTAAAATTTATTGTATGAATCCAACAGGGTGACGGTTCAGGGTGTTATAACAAAGAGGTATAGAACGCTGATTTGGGAGACTTCTTGTACTGAGGTTTTAGTCCCTCTGAAGCGGTTATCGTCGGGTGTATATCAGAGGCGCCTATCCGTTGCTATCTGGTTATTGTTTCGATAGCTGTGGCATGTAGGATGTTTTGTCTACTCTATCTATTCTAAGCGTGTGATACTGTCGACGATTCGCCTGTGCATGATTATACATTGAGTAAACGGATAGCCTGAGTTGGAGTTTTGATGATTAGGATAATCGAAATAATTCATAGCCATGGTAATATTTTAACTAATTTATTTTGTTATCTTTTATAGGCCACTGCAATGAGAAAAGAATTCCTGAAGCCAAAGAAAATGATACACCCAAATAGCAGAAAGTCTATCGCTATTACGAAAAAAGCCAAAAAGTAAATACAATTACTATTAAATTATGTGATTTTGTTATGTACATTTCATTTATTTTATATGATTATATAATACTTTTGTGTAATAAAGAAGGAAATGGACAATGTGTTTTGTTTCAGAATATCAAATAGACAGAAGGCAGAAATGTCCTGCTTGATAAAACAGAATTCAATAGGAGAGAAAATATCGTAGATCAGAAACAATATGATTCCAGGCGTGTGACCCTATACTCCAGAGATAACTGCAAGTTTGTTAGAAACGGAGGTAAAACAAAAATGTATACACACGATGATATAGAGATTGTACATTAAAGATGTGATTAGTTATAGTTCTATATTTGATCCAAAGGTATGTAGCAAGAAATGATGAAGAAATGGAAGAAATTACTATTAAAAGGTCTATAGGTAGCAACAGGAGTAGACAGCATGCTAGGAGGGAACATATAATTAGAGTAGAAAGGACTAGGAGAATATCATACACGTGGAATAGGTAAAGAATTACAGCCAAATTTATTTTCAATATATCCTGATGTACAAACCCTCCTTTATTTTTCAGAAATTTCTGATATTTTAAATGCAACTCAGTGTGAAATGTTATTGAATTGGAACAATGAATTACAGTGTGCGAATAATTTTAAATTTATAAGGTTTGGCGAGAAAGATTTAAAGAAAGTATTAGAGCTAAGAAAAAGAATGAAAATAAGCCATATTAGACTATCCAAATCTCTATTAGCTATGCCTGTAAACAAGAAGAATTTATTCAGCAAGCCAATTGATTTAGATGAAAATAGTGTAATGGAAATAGAATAAATTCTGTAGATATGTCTTTTTATCTTTCATCTCTATTTAAAAACAAGAAAACAGAAGAAAAGCGAACAGTTTCGTCCTTTTTTGTTTGCGAAATGCTAGAAACCGTATTTCGTCTTGCTCTTATCTCCCACGAGAAACAGTCACGTCACAAGATACAAGAGTACGATAGAAGAGAAAAGAAAATGTTCGATTGTGAAATATACAACAAAACTGAAACATGCAGATGAATCACGTGCACGTTGTGAATATTCTGCATCGTTTCTCCGCCTTTCCTTCATTTTTTTCGCTAGCTGCTCCATTATTTAAGAACGAAGATATAGTAATTACTCTCAAAGTTGTACATTTCGAAATGGTAGGAAAATCAATAGTACAATGATAAATATACGATTTTAAAAGCTTTTTAGATTTCTTACATACTTAGCATTAATCAAATAGCTTAGTATATAAAAGAGCTTACTTATGTCGCATGTTATAAATGCAGCTGCGTTCGTTACAACAATTCCAATTCCAAGGAATTTCTCTCGAAGATCGCAGTGAAGAATTTGCTTTGTTAAATTATTACTGGTATACTTCGTCAACTTGTGGTATATCGATACAATTTGTCAACCATCACTTTTAATAGCTTCTCGCTAATAAAAACATTTCGTACCCATTTAATAAGAAGCAGTATATTCTTAATTATTTAGAAATTTAGTTAATGATGTTTAAAAATACGAATATGTTTAAAAATTATAATGTAAATATATATATTTCATTTCATGTTTTACTAATATATCTCTAATTTAGATTAAATATCTGAAACTTGAAAGAAACTTTTAAAACGTTCAATACATCGCATACGTTTCAAATTTAGTGCATAGTTACATATATATATACGATCGATCTTACTCGATCATCTTACTCGAAGAACAGGGTCTGCGTGTGGCGAGCTACGGGACAGGGACCGTTGGAATGTTTACTGTCGAGTGTTACAACTATTTCCTTCTTAAGGAGAGATATAGAATTATTCCATGCCTTTGTTAGACAAAGCGTTCATCCTGTGACCGCGGCTACGTTCGGCGACTGACTGTCGCCTCGAGCCAAAGCTCATTATCACAACTCTCGAACAATTACAATCGGATTGAATAACTACAATTGTTCACTTACAGCTATAGTAGACTCTAGGTTACAATGTTGCGGGATTATCCAAAATTCCAAAGGCTCCGGAAAGGCTTCTTTCATCTCCGACAAATATATTATGGTATAGTTCCTATTTTCCGACCGCATGGAAGGCTAATAAAGATGGAAATATGGTCGAGAACTGGCGACCAATTACGATTGGCCCAATTCTAGGCCGCATTTTCTCATCAAACCTCGATGGGCGGCTAAGACGGGGTATAGATCAAAATATAAGGCTGTTGAGATATGTGTAATTTTCTGTGCTGGACTGAGTTAAGTAGTAGAAATACTTATATGTATATATCAGTGTGTGGAAGTATGTGTGTGTGCGCAGCGTCTCGAAACAAAGGAATGTAAACAGTCAGTCGGTTAATAGTCGTCGATGAAGAGTCGGGTGTAGAAGGTGCTGAAACGCGTGCAAGTGTATCGATAAATATATATAGAATCGTCCATGTAATAAATATATCATTATTTTAGTAATAACTGTCAATATAAATTTAATGTTCCTATAACATTATTTCGGCTTCAAATATCCACAATTCTCAACATGGTAGAAGATCGTGGTTGCCGAGATTTAAGGTTATGGAACCACGTGTAACCGGGAGTGAATGTATAAAAGTCGATGTATAAAAAGGAATAAAAAATTGGAAATAAGTTCTGAAGAGATAAAAAGGCTATTGGTAGAACAAATAAAAAGATTTTGGATAATAAAGAGAATTATTTTTTGAAAAAAAAAAAAAAAGGTGTGAATATAGAAAACGAATCAAGATGCCAAAGGACGACGAAATTAAGGTTCAAATATTCGATGGACGCGATTACAGAATGTGGAAGAAAAGAATATTAATGTATCTAAAGTGTAAAAAATGTTATGAACCGGCTACACGAGAGAAAATGGACACGGATGCGCAAGATAAGTGGGATGAAAAGAATCAATGGGCGATGAACTACATCTATAGTAGTATAACGAATGAGCAATTAGAATTTGTTGGTGATCAAGACACTGCTTTAAAAATAATGCAAAAGTTTGATGAGATGTATATGAAGGAATCAACAGCAGTGCAAATTTGTATAAGAAGTAGACTAGACATGATGACGTTGAAAGACTTTGAAGAATCAAATTCATTTTTCACGAAATTTGAAAAAACTATCAATGAATTAAAGAGTGCCGATGCAAATGTAAGCGAACGTGAAAAACTCGACTACATGCTGAAAGCACTACCAGAATCATTGAGCTATGTTGGTGACTTAATCGACTCAGTGAAAGAAAATGATCGGACTTGTGAATTTTTGAAAAATAAAATTATAATGTGGGAAACGCGTAGCAAGAAAGAAAGTGATAGAACAAAGTCAAATGTATTTACAGCCGAAAAACAGGACATAAAGTGCTATGGCTGTGGAAAGTACGGTCACATGGCAAAAAATTGCACAAACACGTATAGAGGCGGAAACAATGGCGCAAACAATGGAAGAACGCAACAGCAAGGAGGTGCGTATCAGCCGCAGTAGAATAGGGGTCGCGGCGGACGATGTTTTGGCCAAAGAAGACGAGGATACGGCCAACGAGGATTTGGCCAACGAGGACAAAGCAGAGGTCGGCAACAACGCTACTACGAGGCAAGTCAACACGACGCAAATTATTCACACAACGAGGGCTACGACGACCAAGAAATTGGATCTTTCCTAACGAGAGTAGAGCGCGAAAATAATAAAAATGAAATTACGGTATGTACTAGCGATACGCGAAAAATAGATTGGATATTGGATAGTGGATATTTAGATCACATTATATATAATGACTCTTATTTTGTTGAGTACGAAAATTTAAAAAACCCGATAAATGTGAAGTTAGGAGACGGTAGAAGTCTAAAAGGAACAAAAGTCGGAAAAATTTTAACTTACTTTGAAGTAAACAAAAGGAGGATTAAAATTACAATGTCTAATGTATTTTACGTGAAAGAAATGGATAATAACTTAATTAGCCATGCGAGAGTAACGAATGAAAATAAGATAGTCTCAGCAGGAAATACTTTAAAGATATATAACAAATACAGAAAGTTGATAGGGATAGCATTCAAAGATCATGGTTTATATAAGATAAGTAGTTACATTGAAAGGCAAGAATCTCATGTTAAAAATGTAGAAATGTACCCTTCCAAAATAACCGTAGAAGAGCACGCGAGATTTTAGAATTAGTACATACCGATTTAAATGGACCTCATAATAATACCGGGTTTAATGGATCCAAATATTTCTTGACATTTATAGATGACTACAGTAAGTGTGCATTGATTTATACTTTGAAATCAAAAGGTGAAGTTTACAATTGCTTCCTTGATTACATAAACAAAGTCGAAAATCTTACTGGTAAAAAGATAAAGAGATTAAGATACGATAATGGAAAAGAATATATGAACAAAAGCATGTACAATCTAACTAGGGGAAAGGGAATTGTCGTAGAACCATGCCCACCTTATGTTCACGAGTTAAATGGAACAGCTGAGCGCTACAATAGAACAATCATGAATTCCGCTAGATGCTTATTACATGATTCAAAGCTGAATATTAAATATTGGCCGGAAATAGTTAGAGCCGCGGCGTACTTAAAAAATAGAACCGTTACAAACACATATGAAAAAAAAACACCATTTGAAATATTTTTAAAAAGGAAACCGAATATAAATAATTTAAGATTGTACGGAAGTAGAGTTTTCGTAAGAATACCCGAAGTTAAAAGAAATTCGAAATGGGACAAAAAAAGCAGACACTGGAATACTTGTAGGTTATGAAAACAATGGATATAGGATACTAGTTAATAATAAAATTGTAATTGCAAGACACGTAGAATTTATAGGTGAAGATGATAATTTAGTAGGATTGCGAGGAGAAGATGGACCAGGCAATGAGACAGAAAAGGTTTTTGACGAACATTCGGATGTAAACGAAAAGGTCGAGCAGGTTGCAATAAAAAAGGAGAGAAATTTAAGTAACGAATCAGAAGAAAAACTTGAGGACACAGAAAGTAATTTGAGAAGGTCAGGACGGGAAAGAAAGAAACCTCAAAGATATGGTCAAACGAGCTCATATTTCATTTATGTGAATATAGTTAGTGCACACAGTCCTATGAAACCTATGAAGAAGCTTTAAGTGGAGATGACAGCGGTTCATGTAAAGAAGCAATGGATCGAGAAATGAATAGTTTAATGAAAAATAAGACCTGGCAATTAGTAGAAAAACCAAAAGGCAAAAAAGTATTAGACTTGAAATGGATATATACGAATAAATCTGATAATCGTAAGAAAGCGCGACTAATTGTTCGAGGCTTCCAACAAAAAGAAGTACTGGAAGATTTATACTCTCCAGTAGCAAAAATGCAAACGTTGAAGTTATTACTATCTTATTGTTGTCAATATGGTTTGACGATTATGCAAATGGATGTAGAAACAGCTTTCTTAAACGGAACTATAAAATCGGAAGTATTTGTAAAACAACCTATAGGTTACGACGATAAAAGCGGGAAAGTATGTAAATTATCAAAAGCGTTATATGGATTGCGTGAAAGTTCAGGAGCTTGGTATGAATGTTTCGACGAATATATGAAAAAATTAGGATTTCAAAGAAGTAAGAGTGATTATTGTCTGTATATGAAGTATGAGAGCGATGATGTTATATATTTAATTCTATTCGTAGACGACTTATTAATATGTGGAAAAAACATAAGAAAAATCGATGAAATTAAAAAAAATTGTCAAACAAATTTTTGATGAAGGACTTGGGTGAAGTAAAGACTTACTTAGGAATAAACATTGAATACGATAATAAGAAGTGTGAGATGAAACTGGATCAAAGTAGTTATATAGAGTCATTAGCGAAACATTATAATATAGAAAACAGTAAATTATATTTTACACCAATGGAACAAAACTTAAGTTTAGAACCCGCACAATCAGCTTTAGACGATATAAGATATAGAAATCTCATAGGAGCTTTGTTATATATTAGTACTGAAACAAGATTAGACGTTAGCTATAGTGTAAATTATTTAACTCGATTTCAAAACAGTTACAACGAGACCCACTATAAATATGCAGCACAAAAAATTAAGGAGGTGTGTTGAGATATGTGTAATTTTCTGTGCTGGACTGAGTTAAGTGCGTAGTAGAAATACTTATATGTATATATCAGTGTGTGGAAGTATGTGTGTGTGCGCAGCGTCTCGAAACAAAGGAATGTAAACAGCCAGTCGGTTAAGAGTCGTCGATGAAGAGTCGGGTGTAGAAGGTTCTGAGACGCGTGCAAGTGTGAATCGATAAATATATATAGAATCGTTCATGTAATAAATATATCATTATTTTAGTAATAACTGTCAATATACATTTAATGTTCCTATAACATTATTTCGGCTTCAAAGATCCACAATTCTCAACAAAGGCACAAAGGATTTACATCCGAAAGTGGATGTAAAATCAATATTGACCTAATGAGCGCAGCCTTAAATTATAGTAAAAGAAATCGAAGGGGAATTTTCACAATATTGGACAGCTCTAAGGCCTTCGATACTATACCCCATTCAGCTATAAAACCATGTCTGGCGAGAAAAGGCGTTCCGACCCCCATAATTGAAATTATAAATGAAATGTACAAAGGATGTAAAACTACGATCAAAGCGAATAATAATATAGAGGTCGAGGTAGAAGTTCTCAGAGGGGTCAAGCAGGGTGATCCTTTATGACCGCTGCTATTTTACTTGTGTCTCGAACCGCTGCTTGAAGTAATCGAAAAGAATATCGGAGGCATTAATATAAATGAAGGGAACAAAGTCTCTGTGTTGGCCTTCGCAGACGATATCGTCTTGCTTGGTGAAAATACGAGGGCGGCACAAAGCCAGATAGACGAGCTTCAGAAATACCTGGAGAGGTCGGGGCATAAAAATATCAGCAGAGAAAAGTCAAATGTTCCAGGTAATAGCGAAAAAGACATCTGGTTTATTAAAGACCCGGCAATAAAAATTGGTAAATTAAGGATACCCGGAAGAATCCCAGAAAGAGCCTTCAGGTATTTGAGTGCTAAAGTTGCGAGTGGGGGAGGCATGAGGTAGATTTGTTCCATATCACGAATATACAATACAAGCAGGCGATAGAGAATCTGATTCGAAATTATAAGCCGCAGAAAACGCTCGAAGTAGGGGTTGGAATGAATCTAATATTACAAGATGATCTTCTCGGTTATGAAAGACCGCGAGGGTTATTCCCGCAAGATAAGGTCGAAGTCAACGGTCAGATCAAAATGTGGCTGAATGACGGAATAATACGCCAGTCACATTCCGACTATGCAAGCCGGATCGCGTTGATTGAAAAAAAAGATGGTTCAACTAGAATTTGCGTCGACTATAGGCGACTGAATCGAAAGGTAGTGAAAGACAGATACCCGCTACCCTTGATCGAGGATCAATTAGATTTGTCACAGGGATCGATAGTATTCAGTACGTTGGACCCCAAGAATAGATTCTTTCGTGTTCATGTCGGAGAAAGTAGCAGGAAATATACAGCATTTACAGTTCCTACAGTATGAATTTATTAGTGTGCCGTTCGGATTATGCAATTCACCAGCTGCTTTCCAGAAATTCATAAACGCAGTTTTCAAAGGATTGATCGTGACAGGGCATGTGCTGACATGGCAACCTGATGAAAAGCATCCTGTCTTCCTGGGAGCAGTGTGGGGATCACAGGGAAACAGGAAGAAGGAGAAGGAGAGAGCCTGTCGAGGTTAAAAAAAGGGCAGACAGGGCAGAGATGAAGAGAGAAGGGACGATAGCTAAGGGCGGATACCCAAAAAGAAAGATAGTATCGCCGGCTGAAATTATGAGAGTTGGGGAGTATAAGAGGCCCCGAAGAGGAGAGGTCACATACGCCGAGGCGTGTGGGAGGGAGAACAGAGCGATAAGGGGTGACTTCAGCGAGGACTCTGAAGGGTGGATGAGGGTAGAAAAAAGGAAGAGGAAGAGGAAAGCTTCCTTAGAGCAAGCTACCCCGATGGTGCGTCCGGGAAATAAACGGCAGGTTGGTGCCGAAGAGAGAGCGTACCAAGGAACAGGAGAAGGAAGGAAGCCATTTTAGTTAAGGTGGAGGAAGGGAAGGTTGCGAATGGCTTCATGTTTATAAGAGGATAATGGAGGTGAGGAGTTCATTGGAGGGAGCCACGGGGGTCCGTAGGACGAGAGCGGGCCTAATTGAATTCGATAGGACGGTGGTGATTAGCGAGGAGGCGGCCAAATTGAGAGCCGCCTTGAGTGATAGTACGAAGGTGGCCGCTCTGGTGAACAGGGCGACCCTACAAATAAGGAACATCGATCCCCTCACCAGCAAAGAAGAGCTGGTGGACGAGATCAGGTCGCAGTCGGCAATTGAGGAGAATGCGGATATAGAAGTCAAATCTATAAAAGCGGCACCATGGGGCACGCAAGAGGCGGTGGTGGTCCGCCCAGCGAGTGGAGTGCCCAGTGACGAGAGAGAGGAGGCTGAGAACGGGGTTAACGATAGCTTCTGTAAGGCAGTTAGCTAATATTCGGCGTTGTTATAGGTGCCACATGTTGGGGCATGTGGCGGCAGGGTGTACTGTTGCATGTCATGGCAGGGAGTTGTGTAGGAGGAGCGGCAGCGCTGAGCATATAATGAGAGATTGGGATAAAGAGCCGAGATGCGCAATGTGTCTGAAACATGGTGGCATAAATGCAAGGCATGTAACGGGTTCGTTGGCGTGCCCTATGGAGCGTTTAGGTGTTAGGAATAGACGGGGGCCCAGTTAGGGTTCTACAAATAAATCTAAATAGATGCAGGCTTGTGCAAGACCTAATGATGCAGTGCGTATGCGAAAGCAGGGTGGACATTGTGGTCATCTCCGAGCCCTATAGGCAGTTGCCATTTTGGTTTAATGACGAGGGTGGGGATGCATCGATATGGGTCACCCTGTTTAATGGAAAACATGCGGCAAGCGAGACCCTGATAAGAAAGAAGTAGGGATTGTAGGGTTCAGGGTTTGTGACGTATTTTGCGTCAGTGGGTATTGTTCCCCTAATAAGAGTAAGGGCCAGTTCAACGATTATTTGAAGGAACTGGAAGGGATCATAAAGGAGGGGAGAAAAAGAGCACCGGCGATTATGGTTGCCGGTGACTTTAATGCAAAATCCTCGGTGGGGGGAGGGGGGGGGTCTAAGACGGACCGTAGGGGAACATGTCTGCTGGACGTTACAACGAGGAACGAGCTTATACCTATTAGGACGACGGGAAACTATTCCTTTCTGAGAAATGAAAGGACTAGTTTCCCGGATATACTTAGTGTTAATAGACGAATAAGGCTGAGTTGGAGGGGGAGTAGGGTCCTAGGTTGGTACTCAGCCTCTGACCATTTTTATATTGAGCATAAGTTTAGGGATGATATTAAGCGAGAGGAGGGTGGCGCCTTTAAATACTTGACAAAAGAGATGGATGTAGAGGGTTTTTTAAACAAATATGACGGAGTCTATGACGAAAATGGTTTTAAATTTGACGAGACGGCATGCGGCGAAGGGCTGTACATGAGTCTGGAGCATACGTGTGCCGTGGACTTGAAGAGGAGATACCCGGCGAGCGCGAAGAGGAGCGCCAACTATTGGTGGAGCGATGAGCTCGCTACGTTAAGGAGCGAACTCTAAGAGCTAGAAAAAGAGCCCAGCGAGCGGTGGCGGCCCGCAAGGATGATGCCGAGGTCCTGGTGGCCGAATTCAAGGATGCTAGGAGGCGGCTGAAAAGAGCGATCGGGCGCAGCAAGGAGCTGAGTTGGAAGAAGCGAACTGCACAGGAAGAGACATCGATCCTACCTGGCGAAGAAGGAGGGTTAGGCATCGAGGAAGTAGACATGAGGATGGCCGTTGGGAAATGCGATTCCAGGAAGGCGGCTGGAGTGGATGGGATTCCTGGCACTGTAGTGAGATTATTGGCGGAGCAAAAGCCTAGCGTTCTCCTGACAGTGCTCAACGGAATAAATACCTATGGAAAAATACCGGCGGTATGGAAATAGGCTAGGGTGGTACTAATACCCAAGCCTGGCAAAGATCCTGCGACGTCATCGGCGTATGGGCCGATTAGCATACTGTCGGCGTTGAGAAAGGTGTGGAAGCACACGCTGAAAATGCTCATCGAAAGGAGCGTTGGTCTGGATCTCTTTCATAGGGACCAGTATGGCTTTCTTCATAAAGGAGGGGGACTCTTGAAGCCCTGGATAGGACGGTCGCAGTTGCTGAAGAGTGCAGAAGGAAAGGCCTGGCGTGTGTTCTGGTCGCCCTTGATGTGAAGAACGCCTTCTACACTCTAAGGTGGGAGAGGATAATGGAGGAGGATCGAAGGAGACGGCTACCGGGACGGCTACAGGAGTTGTTAGCGGACTATCTGGCTGAGAGGAGAATACTGATACACTGTCGTGACGGTGTCGTAGGGAGGAAGGTCTACACGGGGGTTCCGCAGGGATCGGTCTTAGGACCGTTACTGTGGAATCTCGTGTATGACGAGGTGCTGGAAGCGCTGGACCGGGAGAAGGATACCGAAGCAGTAGCGTTCGCCGACGATCTGGCGGTTCTACTCAAGCTCTGAGGGTTCCACGGCGTCAATGAGAAGATAAAGGCGATCATAGCCTTGGACACTAGGTGGTGCTGCGAGACTGGAGTGCACCTGGCCAGGGAGAAGACGGAGGTTATCCTCTTAACAAGGAAGACTATACCGACGATTTTTAACTTCGACGTGGGGGATGGGGGCGAGATTTCCACCAGCCGTGTTGTGAAGTACTTAGGGGTAGTGTTGGATAGTGCTAGGGGATTCTCCCCCACCTCAAAGCAGTTTGTGATAAAGCGGAACGGTTCTTGGGTGCTATACGGAGCCTACTCCCAGACGTCGGCGGGCCCAACGATTTAGTCAGGAGACTGTATTATGGTATCTGGGAGTCTGTGGTTCTATATGGCGCACCGATATGGGCCTCCTCCCTGGGAAGAGAAACAAATAGGACGATCATGAGAAGGGCATAAAGGGCGGCGTGGATCCGTATGTCTACCGCCTACCGTACGGTGTCACATGGGGGTCTGTGTGTGCTTACCGGTAGCATGCCGATTTACATCAAGGCATGGTTGCGGTGGAAGCAGTATGGAGCGAAGAGGCGGATCAACGAGAGCCCTGAAGAAATGGCACATGTTGGGCAAGAAGAAATGAAGGATTTGGAGACGGAGGCAGAGGACAGGTGGAGATTGGAGTGGGCGTTCCACAACCCCACAATTGAACTACGAGACTGGTAGAAGATCCGCTGATCTTCTGCAAAAGAAAGAGGAAGATCAACTACCATACAGATGCAGATCCTTACGTAACACGGTATCTTTAACTGGTACCGTCATAGGATCGGCAAAGAGTCGCACACCAGCTGTTGGGATTGTGGTGCGGTGCTGGATGACGCCGAACATGTGCTCTTTTGGTGCCCTAGATGGACGGAGGAGAGAACGGAGTTGGAGGTCGCGATCGGTGAAGACTTTAAATTGGAGAACCGGGCCGTTGAGAAGATGGCCGCGGAGGAGCGGTTTTGAGATAGGTTTTATGATTTCTGCACAAAGGCGATGAAATGCCGGCTTTCTAAAGAAAGGAGATGGAGGTCAGGAGAAAAAGGGAAGAAAGGAGGAGAAGAAGGACCAGAGCGTGTTGCGAAGTGGGCAATTCTTTTAGAGCAATTCAATTAGGCCAGGGAGGAGCATACTGCACATCGACGCGCTAAGTCGAAATCCGTTGCTCATGGTCATGCTGCTAGACGAGGACGAACAAAGGATTGTTGCACGGCTACGGAAGCCGCATTTGCAAGAAGATAATCTGCGGTAGATCCGGGACAACATCGAACAGCACGAAGCTGGCGGATACGTTTCAAAGGACGAAGTTTTGTACAAAGAAATAAAGGAGATACCATTGCTGGGCGTGCCAAAGTCAATGCAGACTCGAGTGGTTCGACGAGCTCACGAACACGGCCATCTGGGCATCACTAAAACGGAAGCGTTATTAAAAAGGGACTATCGGCTTGTGGGCATGCGCGAGAAGGTGGATAAGGTAGTGCAGAGTTGCATCGATTGTATCCTTGCGGAGAAAAAATAAGGAAAACGAGAGGAGTTCCTGAACCCTATTGACAAGGAGGAGTTGTTATTTGACACTTATCGTGTCGATCATCTTGGACCATTGCCATCTAGGAAGAAAAGGTACCGGTATATCTTCGTGGCGATTGATGCCTTCACAAAGTTCGTTTGGTTGTATTCCACAAAATCAACAAGTTCTGCGGAAGTTATTCGCCATTTGAGGAAGCAGTCTGTAGGTTGCGGAAATTCGAGAAGAATTATCTCGGATCGCGGGACGATATTCACAGCCGTTGCCTTTGAGGATTATTGGAATGAGAAAGGTATACAGCACGGCTGGACTACAATGCACAAGTAGAAAGAGTGAAACGGACGCTTAACCCCCTATTGACGAATTTGTCTGCGCCAACACCAGACAAGTGGTTACACCTAGAGATAGCGCAAAGGTATTTGAACGCAACCACCAGCAGAAGTACGAATGTTACCCCGTTCCAACTCTTGTTTGGAACGCGGATGAGAATGCGCGCAGCTGTTCGAAGACGAGTGGGCCGTGATGTTCTAGGAGGAGCGAGATCAGCTACGCGTAAAGGCAAAAAAACGGATCGAGGAAATTCAAGCTAAAAACAGACGGACGTTTAACAAGAGACGTAAAGAGGCAACAGCGTATAAGACAGGGGATTTAGTGGCGATCGAGAGGACGCAGGTCCTGGTCCGAAGTTGCAGTCGCAGTTCCTTGGGCCGTACCGCGTGGTAAAAGTCTTGCGGAATGACTGCTATGTGGTACAACGAGAGGGCGAACACGAAGGGTCACGAACAACAACCACGGCGGCTAATCGCATGAAATGGTGGGACGTTGCTGAAGTCAGAGGTGAGGGTGAAATTAGTGATGATGAGCACATCCGAGGGCAGATGTGATTGTCAGGTACGGCCGAATGTAGTATCATGCACGAGGGGCCTAAGAGGTGTTGTGCGGATCGTAAACAAGCGGTTGCCTAGGTGTGAATTATAAACAAGCGGTTGCTCAGCATATGCGTACTGGGGCTATGACAAAAGACAAGGGGATGCTAGGGGACGATAAACGAATTAACAGGAGTATGAATTGAGAAGTCCGAGAGTGCGGATTGCGTTATCAAGATGGTGTTGTTAAAAGAGAGTTGAATTTGCGTTGACGAATTGTTAATTAATTATCTAATTGTTTTAATTATTATACGTTTATTGCAATTGGGTCATGTTTAATAACCACTGTTTTCTGTTTAATTAACATCTGTTTAATCCATTTATCATTAATAAACTAATCATAATAATTTACGATATGGACATTTGATAACTAATAAAACAAGTTTAAGTCGTCATATTATCCTTTCTGGGGACGACTCTGAACAGGTATCCAAGGTCAAGAGCGCTATAATTGTCCGAATAACTACCGACATTGGCGCTGAGATTATGCGGGAGATAGAGGAGGTGCAGATGTCACTCCTTCTAAAGGCCTGAAGGCTACCTATGTTCATAGGCTCCGGCAGCCATCCCATAAAGTACGACCGGTTAGAATATACGCGCTTCTGCGTGAAACGATGCGTATCCTCGAAAATGAGGTTAATCTCTTCCAGGCGACGGTGGCGAGTCCAACCTTAGGGCGACTTCAAGAGGTGTGGATCATTCCAAGAGGTCTCGTCATTCCGGCAATGAATTTGGGAAGAGATCGCGGTGCCTCAGAGAAGCTCGGACAATGAGATGTCATTCGCATGTCAACGTCGGCGCTCAGAAAATGTCTTATTAGACACTAGTTACCTTCAAAGACAAAGAAATTCTGACCTGGCCTGGCCAAAATAATGCTCTAAAGAAAACCGGCCACGTTGCTGCTATTATCCTTTCGAAAGGCATAGCTACAAGATATCAACAATATTTTACGACAAAGAGCAAGTTAACTCCATTATATTATAAGATTTCTATCGTAAAACGATGTTATCAAAAACTTTTGCACGTAACTGTATATATAAATTAGCAACAAATTAGCAACACTGCGGTTTAAAGACTTACCTCAGGTTAAACACAGACGTTGATTCAAGAATCACCCAAAATTTAATGAGCTAGAGAGGAGCAGAGTTCAGTTCTAAGTTCTGCTGGGTCTGCCATTTAAGGTCTATCTACGGATTGATTGATAAAACAGATTCTAAGGATTTCAATTATTCTACATATTCGAAAGCCTTTCATAATATTATAAACTTTTGTGTTCTAGCTTCCATCATTATAGTATATTATTATGATTAAAATGATTGCCATTTTAGCTATTCTATTAATATTACTATATTCCTTGTACAAATATTGTTATTTGATATTTCTGTTCTTTGATAAATCTCTTTAAAGATAGTAACCTGTAAATTTCTACACGCCCACGATCGCTGTCCACTCTCGATCTTACGAGATACCATTGGAGTAAAGCGCTCGTCTAAAGATCAGTGCCCGCTGGCCAAACACTGAACTTCGTAAATTGCCCCCCAATTGGTTTTCGAATAGAACTCTTTTGCTTGCTGTTACTTCGCAAACAGCTTCAAGGACTGTTCACAATGTGAAGTTGCAGAGGACAACCTCTCTGACGGATACTTCCATCGTGAATCTTTGTTCGCGAATAGAATAGAGTTGGTTCCAAACAGAGGACATAAAAATTTGGCCATGCAGGTCCTAAACCGTAATTCCTTCCATATATCCAATGATTGTGCGCAAACTGTTCAACAGCGTGATCTCGGTGACCGAACTTTCCCTAAACACATTTAATGAATAGCACACTTCAATAACTGTAACTTCAGTAACAATAAAAAAATTAAAAATATGTATACATTAAGATATCTACTAATTATTAAACATTATATATGTCGGGTTTACATTAGAATTAGGGTTAGGGGCGTGAAACGAATCTTCGTTTGGGTTACACGTTGTCGTTATGCAATAGAGAAGACATTGACTAGTGCAAATACGATTATTATAGAACCGGACAAGTAACCGCGGTAGTTAGGTACTCGAGAAACTAATGACAATGATCCTAGGTTCAATAACGAATCCGCGGTCGACGGGATGATAGATGAACGTACTCACAAAATCTAAGTCGGACGCGTAATATTCACTGATCGTAAAGAGTTACTCCTTTCATCAATGAGATCGCGAGCGAGAATGTCTTTCCCGTCCCGATCATGCCACAGAGAAAAACTATAATGGGGTGTGTCTAAGGACACGAGATCATCGGATTCGTCGAGAAAAGCCTTCGTTCAGAAAGTAAGGGAAATTGGCGTTGCTGCTAATTGGTCAATCTCCATATCGGTGGTTAGAAAAAGATGCTAGCCGCCCTCGAGGGAAAGTTGCTAGTGGGAGACGCCGCTCGTTGAAAAATATGTCTCCCCTATCTTCCCGTAGTTGGGACAAAGACCGTTTGTCTGTTTGAAGGACTTTAGTTAACTAAATCTTAAGATTTATAACGGGCCCTCGAGCTAGCTGAACATGTACTGCGGAGACGCATCGACATCTGGCAATCATCTTACTCGAAGAATAGGGTCTGCGTGTGGCGAGCTACGGGACAGAGACCGTTGGAATGTGTACTGTCGAGTGTTACAACTATTTCCTTTTTAAAGAGAGCTATAGAATTATTCCATGCCTTTGTTAGACAAAGCGTTCATCCCGTGACTGCGGCTACGTTCGGCGATTGACTGTCGCCTCGAGCCCAAGCTCATTATCACAACTCTCGAACAATTACAATCGGATTGAATAACTACAATTGTTCAATTACAGCTATAGTAGACTCTAGGTTACAATGTTGCGGGATTATCCAAAGTTTCAAAGGCTCCGGTGTTCTCTCATCTCCGACATATAAATAAGCGTAGCGACATAGAAGAGAGAGAGAGATAATTCCTTAGTTCAGAGTTCCTCAGTTCCCCAGTTCTTGTTAGTCTTGTTAATCGACGTGTTTGCATTTGTCAATTTGTAAATTATCGCAAATCTATCAAATTAAAATCTTGTAATTAATAAGAGTGAAAACATATTGCGAACGATTCGAGTAACTTCGAGTATTTGAAATTTCAACGACAATTCTGTCAATTTCCAATTAGGATATGAATAAACATTTTTTGTCAAGAATATTTGTCTAATAATATAATAGGATTAAGCGAACATTTATTTTCACCAACTTTAATCCTCTCCCGTGCCAGTACTCCTGCGCGTAGCAGGTTAGCCGAAACGTGGAGTTTAATTGTCAATCGCATTAAATAACAGACAACACTACAATTTAATCTGAATCCAAAAATTAACGGCAACACAACCAAAACGAACCAAACAAAAACGTAACAATATTGATTTCTGATCCGGAGTCTAATAGTAAATTTGTCTTAGTTTTTAAATCTGGGGAGACTATTCTAGCGGTGGGAGTACTTGGAGTTTCGTTCATTTTTATTGAAACAATCCGGAGAGTCCAAATCTGAGTCCGATCCTTGGTGATTTTCTTTTGTGAATTCTTCTCGTATTTTCTTCTCTTTTTGATCCAGCAGGAAGGTTTTCCCACAGTATTTGGTGGTGGTTCCGTTGGTTTTACAGCCGGCTTTACATTCGCTCTGGTTTTTGTTGTAGATCGTGTAGTTGATTTTACGGGGATCGCCGCTCGTGTTTGTTTTACTGGCGTAGGCGCCGGCTTTCTTGCTACTGCCTGTACTCTCGGGCGATTCGGAATATCGTTCCTTCGTGGCTCGCCCCATTCTCCCGAAGGACGTGCCCGGTTTCCCGATTGTTCCGATGCATAGGGTACGATTATCCTAGCGTCTACTCTGGCTTTGAATGTATAACAATCTTTTATCAAATGCCCAGGTTTTTTTTGCAATAATTGCATGTTAGCGCATTTTGTCTCGGAGCGTTTGGGCCATTTTGCGGCGGCGATATGGGTCTTCGATCCTGGCGGTTGTTTCCGATGTTTTTACTATTGCTCGGGGGACGAACGTTGTTACGATTGTAATTGTTCGGAGGTGTCGGACGTTGGTATTGCGTTCTGTCGTTTGCTCGTTTTAATTCTCGCGTTGCTTTAACGGCTTGGCGATACGAGTTCTTCTAAAGAATGGTATCCCGCTATTTTTACTCGCAAATATACCTCGTTTGGGAGTCCCTTAACGAAGGCCTCCCTTGTGTCCCAATCTATTGTGTCTTGAACATCCTGAGATATAATACCGTAATCACATCTTTCTCCGTCCATTATTGCTAACCTAAGGTTTCTGACGCGACCTATATAGTCTAGTATGTCTTCCCCCGGTCGTTCCAATATTGTTCCTAATTCTCCCTTATATTCGTTAAGGGATTTCCCTGGGCCGAACATATCCTTTAATTTGTTCCCGAAATCGTCCAAACTGTTTAGCTGACTGTCCTCTACGGCGAGGTACCCGTGCCCGCGAAGCTTATTCATTAATAATTTTACCAATTGAGGCTCCTGATGCCGCGGAATCATGTTTCGTGTGCGCTCGCATGCTCTTAAAAATTGAAATACTGAGGGTCGATGTCTGTCGAATATTGGTACTGACTCGATCGCGTCTTTTAACTTGATTAGTTGGGGCTACCGTCTGTCGGTATTGTCACCTGAGGAATTATCGGCAGTGATACGGGTGTCTCGATTTCCTTTTTTGTTTTGAGTGAACGCATGTCGTCTTGTAATTCATTGGTTCTTGTACTCATGTCGGCTCATTACTCGAAAATTTGCATCACATGCTCTTAGTTTTTCTGACAATGTCAAGAGCATGTCTTCGTTCAATGATTCTAATGGAGTTGCCATATTCTCTATTATATTTTGTCAATAACCGTAAGAACTTTAATCCTCTGTGGAGCGCATCCCACCGCCGCCACGAAAAAAATATTTTAATTGTTATTGTTACGTTTTCAATTGAGTTGTTGTTTTTGTTTTTCTTTTTTTTTATTCTTACTTTCCCGGGCCCGTTACTATAGTAATTTACAATTATATGTATGTCGGAGATGAAAGGGAAGCTGAAGCCTTTCCTTGGAAATTTTGGGAACATCCTCTAGTACCTTAGCCTAGATTTTATTATAGTTGCAATTGCTTAAGATTTGTAATAAGCGAGATTGGGTTCGAGGTGACAATCGGTCGCTGAACGTAGCCACGGTCACGGGATGGATGTTTTATCTAACGGAGGTCTGGAGTGGTTGTATGTATTTTCCGAGAAATGTGGTTGTGGCGGCATGTGGCCTCGATGGGACATACATTGTATTAGTAATCAAAACTCCAGGCAGAAACTGCCTAGCAACGGCGTTTGGAACTTTCTCGATGCTTCCAACGAGTGTGCCTAGCAACGACGTTTGGAACCTTCTCGATGCTTCCAAACGGGTATAGAAAACAAAATGCAATCGTACAGGGAGAAAAATCTCCACGAGGCTGGCATTCTTGCGATTGCCTTGGAGAGTGATACATCGAGCATTTTCGACGATCGCATTTGCGTCTAAGTTAGTTTCGCTTAGTAAGGAGTTATCCCGGTGACCGTGGATTCGTTTGAACTCAAACACTGCTAATAGTATTATTTAATTTAATTATTCGGAGATCGTATTATTCATTAGGCTTAGTGTTTGTTAGACTTATTATTAGTTGTACCTATTATTTGTTAAGCTTAGTGATAGACCTGTATATACGTGTAAATAAAATCTCGGCTTTGTGAAACGATGGCTAGACCACATGAAGAGTCGTCGCGCGCCCAAGATTCGAATCGTGATCCGACATGTGTATGTATGTATGTATATGTATGTATATGTATAAATATGTATATGTATATGTATTTATCCGTGTAAGTTGTCGATAATGATATTGTAGTCATCTAGGGGGGCAACGGGGCAAGTTATCTTTCCAAAAGCCAGAAAACTTTTTTCGGTTTCGGTAAGATCCATGTAAGCGTTTATACACTCAGTACTGGATGTCGCGGGTTGTATCTGTGACATATCTATATCGCACATTCGGCAATGCTTTGCTGTAGTTCGCTCCGGTACTCCACACAGCAAGTGTGTTGGCGTATCTTCGTGTAATTCTTGATCCTCCGGATCCAATCAGTCTTGACAGATAAAAACATATTGGAACTAGTAAGCAGAGCGGATTAGATGGACGCAACAACTGAATAACAATTCCTCGTAAGCATCCGGGTAGTCCTTAGGTAAGATTCCATCCGGAAGGTATAACAATTGGTTCTTCTGATTGTTAAATTCAACGCCCATTCTGTGTAACAGAAGAAAAATATTTTATTATTAACATGTCTCGCTTTATTATGAAGTTTTTGTTGATTCATTTTGTCAGTGCGTCACAATGGGATTTTCCTTTCGGGGTATTGCCTTTATCTTTCAGTGTTTCATATATTCCTTCTAATTCGTCAATCATGGACGGGTTGATAGCTGATTACGATCCAGTTTTCCTTTCTCGTGACTGTTCGTTAACAGATTTTAACATTTTTGCTACTGTGTATTGTATTAATTGTCATTTATTATTTCTTCTTAATCCGTTCACCATGAGTAGTTAAGGGTTTAATAATTTATTATAGGGTTTTAATCCATGGTTTGTTTCTCGTGGCTGGTTACAACCCCTCTTCTTCTTGCGCTGAAATACTACTTGCAGTGAATAAAAAATGAACGAAAAAGCATAAACTAAATAAAAGAAAACAAAACAAGATATGCACTGGAACAGTCCGCATGGGAACCTCTGACGAAGATACCTCCGTATGCATCATTAAACGTTAATATCGAAATGACCAAAACCTATGTTCATAACAGTAAATCAAATCAAACCCCGGAGGAAACAATCACATGGAAATAGTAATCAAAATCTACGTAATGATAATATACCAAATCAACAATCAAGATGCACAACCCGTCATCCGGAAGCCGACGCTACTCACCGCGTGTCAATGCAAGGGAGAAAAACAACAAACAAAACATATCTTATTAAATAAAATATAAGAATATAGACAAAATCACTCCAATAAAATAACACCCGCTGAGAACACATTTAGGCATATATACACACATGAATAAATAAGGCACTGTTACCAAGTAAAGTCAAAATCTACACACGGAGCATCAGGATACATTTCACGAAACCTATCTAAACACCATGAGAGTACTTCAGGACAAGTACCCCCCCCTTGATCTGAGGAATGGTGGCGTAGGAAAGCCTCCAACACTTGATCAGGAATCTCCTCTGAGAAACGAACCTTCGCGCTGGCATCCGTATCAACCACCGCATGGGGGGCGCGGCGGGCCCAGCGCGCTCTGCCAACGCCACACGGAATCCCAGGCGATCACCCATCCAAGTACTACCCGTGCCCGGCGCTGCTTAACTTTCGTGATCTAACGGGAACGAGTGCACTCAGCGCGGCCAGGGCATTGCCTACTTTCACTTGAACTGGAATGCATTTAACTATGTGTACTGCTTCTCCTGCGACCACAGCCATGTGTCCTGGAGTTTTGGTTATTGCATACGCAAATTCATCAGGTAATATAGTTGCTAGACTGAATGCATTCTCTATTATTTTCTTTTCCGAGATGCATCTTAGTGTCAATATATCCTGATAGAGTACCGTTATTTGTCTTCTGACAGTTTTTCTACGTAAATGAATTTTGAGTTAACGTATGTGAGTATATCCAAATTTTTGACTGCTGTTTTACGTTTGGGTATAAATGTATTTCCTTTAGTCGTTTTTAGGAAAAAGAGCTTGGGGTGTTCTGTGGATAACAGGGTGTATCCGCAAAAAGGCTGTTCTCCAGTTTTGGTTAGCACAAAGGTTATTTCTTGAGTCGTAAAGGCAAAACCCGGTAGCGTCGGGTTGCTATTGGTTTTTATTTCTTGAATTTTTGTGGCGATTCCTTCGTACAAGACGTCATATTGCTCGAACTTACATAGGAATAGTGGGTGTGGCTGCCAATAGGTGTATCCATCTTCTGAATCCAAACAAGTTCCTTTATTAATAGCGCATTCATTGAACTATTCATTAGACTTATTCATTAGACTAGCACTATTCATTAAACTTATTTAACGCATAGTAAGTTTAATGAATAGTATGATTTACGAATAATAAGTTTAATGAATGCTATTAACAACGTTTTTGTGTTTAAACGAATCCACGGTCAACGGAATAACTCTTTACTAAACGTAGACTAATCTTGGACGCAAAAATACGATTGTTGAAAATGCTCGATGTGTTACTCTCCAAGACAATCGCACGAATGCCAGCCTCGTGGAGATTTTTCTCGCTGTACGATTGCATTTGCTTTCTATACTCGTTTGGAAACATCGAGAAAGTTCCAAACGCCGTTGCTAGGCAGTTTCTGCCTGAATTTTGATACATACTCGTTGGAAACATCGAGAAAGTTCCAAACGCCGTTGCTAGGCAGTTTCTACCTCGAGTTTGATTATTAATACAATGTATGTCCCATTGTATCGGCACCTCTGGGGCAACATCACACGTGGCTAGGCCCGCTCCCGAGGCCGCATGCCGCCACTACCACATCTCTCGGAAAACCCATACAACCACTCCAGACCTCCGTTAGGCAAAACGTCCATCCCGTGACCGTGGCTACGTTCGGCGACCAATTGTCACCTCGAACCCAATCTCGCTATCACAAATCTTGAACAATTACAGCTAGGATAAAATCTAGGCTAGAGGAGAGGATGTTCCCAAAATTTCCAAGAAAAGGCTTCGGCTTTCCTTTCATCTTCGATATATATAAAAAAAGATAGGCGAATGAACAATACTTTATTCAAAAGGCGAAGTTACACTTCAGTAGCAAAATACAGACTGACTTACTTACTAAAGAACAGGGATCTTTGCCTCCTCACTATGATTCATATATATCACGGGTGGGAGTTCGGTTACTGTCTATTCTCACCGCTATCGCATGACCAGGTGTTGTATGCATATCCTGAGGTCGGCGGATTCCTGGCTTCTGGGCGACGTTACAAACTGATCGATCCCCTAATTTCCGTTACGATAATAGGGGTGGTTCAATTGAGTTTACACTAAATTAACAGGTATAAATTAATGTTTATTTCAACAACTTCGTAAAGAGATAGTTACGCTGGTGCGTATGTACAAGTTAAGTAAACGATTGATTTAAGGGTAGAAACCCGATAAAGGTATGTTGACTATTCTAACGATGAAAAATAAGTAAAGTTCTGTGACGATGCTCTGTCGGAGGAAAGCTAGTGATAGGTGTGTCTAACCATCGGATTTGTTGATGATAACGTTGGTTAGGAGAGAGAGGACAGTAGACATTGCTTCTGATTGAAATTGAACTTCGTATAAGTTGATGGAAATTTTATTGTATAAATCCAACAGAGTGTCGGTTCAAAGTGATACAACAGAATAATGTGTTGAGCGCTAATTTAGGAGGGTTTTTATATGGAGGTTTTAGTCCCTTTGGAGGGGCTGTTTTGTTATTATTTCGATAGCTATGGCATGCAGGATGTTTCGTCTACTTTATTACTGTTTCTGAGCGGGTGGTCTTTCTTGAGCGTGTGACACTTCCACCGGCATGTCGGTTGACGTCCACGGTTCGGCTAGCGAAAAAAGGAATAAATCGTAAAACTAAAGGATCGTTCAAAATTGACACTTTATACGTTCGTTCAAGTTTGTATAACGAGATTGCGATATTAATTACACTATGTTACGTAGATATTAGTCTATATTCACTATTTACTGAAACTGTAGTAAGACTGACTAAACTTCGATTTTGATGTTTTTTGCGTATGTCGTGCAAATCCATATTTTGAAAAATCTTTTCCTATCCATACAAGGACTGAACTTGCTTAATTTCCGAGATATTCGCGAAAAACTGCCGGTATCGCTTGAATGAATTCTGCCTATAGTTGTGCGTCCGTGCAACCTATGCGTAGGTTGCTACCGGATACAGTATTTTGTTCATAGTATATGTAGGTACGATAGGGGGAGATTGAAAGATTACGGGAGATTAAAAGATTACGGGAGATTGAAAGATTACGGGAGATTGAAAGATTACGGGAGATTGAAAGATTACGGGAGATTGAAATATTATTTAACTGCCAGGTAAAGAGAGACGTCCGCTTGAACTCGCTGACTAAGCCCTCTTGTCTTCATGTAGGCATTCTCTGCAAACACACACATACATTCTTTTATGCAAAACCTGCCTAGGTCGAGTTCACCGTCAAGCCACAAAAACGCGTGTGCTCGGCAAAAACAGAATAAGCCGATGAACCACCAATCAACGAAATAAACTTGATCATTGCAATAGACAATATAGAGGAAATTTATGTCGATTTTTCCCTAACACTAAATAATGTCAATGTTTGCGTACATTTATTGTACAATTATATTATTTATATAAATGTTCTTATGCTGTACAATTACATATATGTCGAGTCAAAGTCCGAATCTGGGCCCGAGTCGTCCTCTTGGCGGAGGCTTGGGACAGGTAAGGATTCCTCACTGAAGCTATTCATTTTTTACACTGAAGTTATTTTTATTGACACACACAAAAATGTTACAGAGTTGACACAGCTCACAATGATCACATACTCGCGACATCCGTGACGTCGTTCGTGGAAAAATAGGTCTCTCCTGTCTTCCTGTAACTGGGACAAAGACTGTTTATCTGTTGAAGGATTTTAGGTAACTAGATATTAGTGTTTATAACGGTCCTCGGGCTAGCCGATCACGTACTGCGGAGACGCGTCGGCATCTGGTAAACATCCTGCCCGGAGAATAGGATCTGCGTGTGGTGAGCCACGGGACAGAAACCGTTGGAATGTTTACTGTCGCGTGCCGCTACAAATATTTCTTTTAAGGAGAGCTATAGAATTACTCCGTACCTTTGTTAGACAAAGCGTACATCCCGTGACCGCGGATACGTTCGGCGACTAGCTGTCGCATCGAGCCAAGTTCATTATCACAAATCACGAACAAATACAATCGGATCGAAAGACGACAATTGTTTAATTACGACTATGATAGAATCTAGATTACGGTGTTAGGGGATTATCCCGAAGTTCCAAAGGGGGGCTTCGATGTCCTTTCATCTCCGACATATATAAAAGACATTTTGTGTATATATTAAAAAATAAGACGTTTATTTCTAAAGTAATAAAAACTGATTATTCCGGAGAAGAATACTTCCGTTTAGTTATAATTTTCATACATGCATCTCTTCTTTCCCATTCCTTCATGACGTTCCGTAATAAATAAAAAACCCGAATGATCACCTTTTAACATCATTCATCTGATACTGAATTACTGAGTTTTCTCACATTCCTTATTATATCATTATGACACGAGTTTAGTCAGATTATCTAGGTACGTAGGATAAAATTCGTGGGGTCTGAAAACGTGAACTACCAGTATTCGCGAGCAACGGCCATAAAAGTTTGCCGAAGAAGTTTGCTCAAGAACACGTTCGCACATAGTACTCTTGAACACATGACCAGCCTTTGGGGCACGACGTTATCAATAACAGACACAGTAACCTGTATGGACGTTACACTACGTTCCAGGTAATCCAGAACAATCGAGATCTATATAAATAGGACCGATGAAGATTGGATCCACAATAAAACTAAATATAAAGCTCGGGTGTATCTCGCTCGGGCATTCCATTATCGCGTGTTCGCTACTGTAACAGTTCATCTGCGTTTGCTCGTTCGAAGGTTGACAAATCTTGAACAAGTGCTAGACTGGTGAAATTAGTCGTGATGCTTTTACAATTTATCAATTTATCAATTTATCAATTCATTAATTACAATTTATCAATTTGCAATCCGTAGGAAAGAGATAACATGCTCGATATTCTAGTTTGTAGCTGTCGAAAAATAAAACATATATTTTCTATACATCTTCTATATTGCACACCTCATTGAACATATAGAAAATCGCTAGTAGAACATAGATTATGAGAATATATTTAACTCATAAATACGTTGTGAAAATTATAGAGGAAAATATAAATAGAATGTAAGCCGGAGGTAACAAAATTATATGAAACGTTATTTAATATGTGTTGTAGAACGAATATATTATTCGCTATTTATAATATTTCATGTTTTAGTTCCCTTGTAAGATATTTATTATATTTCAATTATATACTTAGTTTTCGAATATCTTTCTGCTAAATTATATTATTTTCCTAGAACTTCATAATTGAATTTAATCTTACTGCTTGAAATGATTGACTTCCTTTTGTGAAAACACTCCTGACTAAATCTATCCGAACACTTTCCGTAATACTCAGATCTGTTAAATTTGCGAAACAAATCAAGGTTTGAATATTTTCAAAAAGATAATAGTTTCAGTAAATTTAAGTGTATCGAACATTATCACGTTGAAAGGATCTCTCCGTTCAATGCGACTAACATGCTTTTCTTATCTTCCATATATTAAACTGATATATCTATGACTGTTTATAGCACTATATCATTACTAATTCTATTCACTGCTTAAATTAATTAAATTTTTTTCTGAAAATTGCGTTTTGTTTCATCTCTTACTTGCCACGTTTTCTAATATAAATTTCGTTTAGATTAAACAACGTTTAATTTAACAATGGAGAAGTCATGACACAGGTTCATATATGTTCCTGCTCCGAATTTATATCACAGGAAGTTCCTCCTTTCTGAAGTTAAGATCACGATAAGTATCTGTTCTTCTGTCTGTTCTGATGGAAATAAGTGATCGATGAAATAGTATACAACGAAATATAATATTGTCAAATACACCGGAATCTGTTACAATATTCTTCAAGGACGGTATAGTTAATCGTCACGCAACACGGATGACTGTGATATTTGTGTTCTATCTGTTCCCTCTTCTTTTGCTATCTACTTAGAGACTCATTTTTGCACTGATTCCTAACGAGCAATCTTGTCTGAACGTGTCGTCACTTTTGCGGATACTTGTACACGACTTCAATACGTATTCGCCATTCGGTCATTAAAGAGATTGAAGAAATTCTGATACATTTTTCTTTACGCATCGTCATCTCAAGAGTATTCCTATTAAAGCGTGCAAATGTCTCATAACGGTAATAAATACATCGAGTTCGGCAAACGTTCATATAGATAAAATTTTGGGCATCTAAATTTACTAGCGTAATGCGATGCAACATTTGCTTAAGTAGTTTCACAAACTGAGTTGAGTTTAAGAAATTGGTAGAACACTTGACAAAAAGCTTCTCGATGTTCAGGATAATATGCTCCATATATTATAAGGAAGTTTTTATGAGGCGATTGTTTCAATAGACTCGGATGTTAGAAAGGATATTTTACAGGATCCTTAAATCCAAGCTGAAATTGCACTTATAAGCAGAGTTGTAGTTTTTATATAAGGATTTCATCCTTGAGTGAAAACGCTAAATATGTTTTCACTTAAATGATCTTTTTATTTGTGTTGACTGTGTCAATTTTTTTTTTTATTGTTTGTCTTCAAGATTTTCTTTGCATGTTGTCTACTGACAGTCTTGAATGCAGTAATTTCATATTTGCAAATCTCGAAGGATTTGTGAATAAAACTGTCGCCAGAAGCCCGAGAAGAAAGAAGCATTAGATACTTCTATTATTCAATTATAAACTTTTAAAAACTATTTACTTTTTATTTTTATTATTTATATTATTTCGGAAATAATACTGACATTTGCTATAAAATTTGAATGAATTCGACATCTGTGTTTTGGTGAGAAACATAGCTGTTGGCAAAGCATCCACTGCATCCGCTGCACTGTATCGTATTGATTGTATTGTCACCTATAATATTATTATAGTTAGTTTCCAACGGTACAAAGATTATTGTATGGAGAAATTACGGAGTGTGTTGTTTGTAATCATAGCGGTGAAATTTTGTGCTCGTGTTCAGCAACTGGAGATCAAATTATGCGAATTGCATTTTTCTATGCAACAAAATGCAAATACGCCTATAGAAAATGTGTCATGAACAACCTACTTCTCGATAAATGTGCGGACATGTTTAAGATATCCAATATTCGAATGTTTTTGAGATGTTCATCAACTTTCTTCCAGAAGCTTTTGCATCTTACAACCTTTTTCCATTGATTGCGATCTCATTGCGTATAGCTTTATTTGTAAGTATTAGGCAAGCAAATGTTTCATTTGTTCATTTATCCAAATTGAAACTTGATATTATTTCTTATTGTTGTTACTATATTACATTGCACAATCCTTGTATCAAGAGAAATATGTTAAAATTCTGGACATATATTTTACAGATAAAGCACAATTCTAGATTCCAAGTATACAAATGTATTCGTTTGTGAAATAATGAAAATCTCATCTTCATGATTAGAAAATTGATGTGTACTGCATTGTATATCTGACAGCAATAATTGGATCCATTTCCTTCGCGTGTTCTGTTCACGTGGTCATCTGATTTCACATATAATATCACATGCATCTTCTTTCCGTTTCCGTCTCAAACTTCAAAACGCAAGTTTATCGTTTCTAATCTTTTCACTTTTATGTTTTCTTCGTTTTCTTTTACTAATGATCGTTTTGTACTGCACCATTTATTTTTATTGCCTGATTACTCTGAGTACGAGTTCTTCAAACTATTCAAAATTCCTCATCGTATAAATAGATATTGCAAGTTCAAAACACGTTGCTGTGTCATTGGTCAATCTGCATAAAGTTCTCGACCAATATCAATATCTTTAGATTTGTTATAGATTTTCCAACATATGTTGATATACGACAAATTACAACATAATATATAGTACATTGTTGGCTAGAAACTTCTTGCATATTCTACAATTCCGTCCATCTAGACGGATTGCTTTTTCATCGCTAAGTACACTTTTTCTTTAATGTTTCCTGCATTGTATACTGTGCACGTATCTTTATGAATTCTATACATTATTCTTTACGTTGAGACGTGAATGATATCTAACGTTGCAGTGTTGCAAATGTTATATCGCTGCAAAATACGTTGAACGGTTTATCGCAAAATCTACTATTTTAGCAAATAAATTTTTGGCGAAGCGATTGCTCTCTGCTCTTGTTTGTGTTATATTTCGTAGAACTTCTAAGCAATTATACTGTTATCTTTCCATTTCTACTAACAAATGAAGGAAGACTTATTTCCAAAATTCATTAAGGAATAAAACAATAAAATATTGAGTAGACTTGTACTTTATTACTCTGCTATCAAAACAGGTCAACAGCAATTAATAAGAGATATAACAAGATTCTATTATGTTTCCCTCCATAAATTTCATATAATATTAATCATATAATATTCTACAACATATGACAGCGATCTTCCCAGTGCGTTTAGCATAATATATATAATTTATAAAATATATGTAACATTTCCCTTTGTAGAACATGTTAACATTTCCCCTTGGAGTCCTTAACATGCGTCATGATGTAGTCTGTATCAAATGTAGTGTCAGGTTGCACTATAACGAATAATAATATTACTGGAAAAAATGGAAAATACAAGTAACCAATGTAAAAAAGTAGGATGTCTCTTGTTTGAAGCAACACACCCTCTATACATCATCTGTTGTGTCAGTGCTTTTATATATGAGAATCATCTACAATTAATTACAACCGATCAGAATGAAATAATTACATAACTATCATACAGAATTATTTATAACACTGAGAGTAATTTAAAATTGTACGATACGATGCAAGAAATATTTTTATGTATAAAATATCGCAAATAAAAGTATAAGATAGTTTATATCAATGTAATCAATAATTGAACGATACTATATATATCATTTGTTTTGGCAAAAAATTCTCATACTCATACAAGTCAAAAATGTAGAAAGAACGAGTTCCATCATCGGAAGATAAGTCAACGATTGCATAATTCTTGGTTTTTTGTAAAGAACTATTGCAATATTTATTGTGAAACTGTTTTTAAATATATTAGAACACTTGCGCTACTTTCATCGGTATTTATAATCTACCTTGGAATAATAACGGTAATATTTTATTGGTTATGGTAAGCAGTAGAGAACTAAGAGAACTATAGAGATTGAGGATCTCTCAGCGAAGAAAAAAAGGATATTCCTTGTCTGCAATGCCTGGAAAATATAAGCTCTCGAAAATGGGAGTCAGAAAAATGCTTTTTTTATTATTTAATTTGTAGTTTGAGGACTTTCGGTTTGGTATGGGGCTGGAATATGGAAGAAAGACTGGATAGAATACAAAGAAGATATGTGAAATTGATCTTAGGTTTAGATATGATAACACCAAATTCTATCAATATATATTGATAGAAGAATGCAAGCTAACATAAATCAAAGAAAAAGCATTAAAAAGAGCAGCAAGGTATGACGAGAAAGCCTTAGTATCAAAAAAGGAACTAGTAAAGGAGTGCATAAAGGAAAGAGAGAGAAACTGGGGAAATGGCCAAGAAGAGAAAAGAGCAAGAAAGAGAAAGAAGGGACCAGAAGAGGGGAGAAATGGAGGGACACAGATGGAAGCAAGAGAAGAGCAAGAAAGGATGACAGCAGACCAAGTTATAGAGGAAAGAAGAAAGAGAGAAGTAGAAGAGAGGGGGGAAAGGATAAGGAAATCCAAATATAACATACATTACAGAAAAATCGTCAAAGAAGTATTACCAAAGTACTCAGAAGGGAGGATAAAGTGGAAGGACAGAAGAATATTAGCAAGATTCAGATGTGGAAAGCAAAGGAATACTGGAAAGAAGAAGGAGAAAAAAGATGCAAACTATGTAAAAGGAAAGAAGAAGACCTGAAACATGTAACAGAAGAATGTGACATAACGGGAGCACCAAAGAACATAGAAAAAACACTAAATGAGACTAGAGAAGGACTAACAGAACTAAAAGCAATAATAGAGAGGAGAAGGGTAATACAAGAAGGGGCGGAACGACAAGAAGGGAGCACAGCAAGGAGGCAAAGGCGCAAAGTTGCAATAGTTTTTTAGTCATTAGTTTTTAGTTTTTTCTAGTTTTTTAGTGTTTAGAGATAGAATAATTAAGGGAGTGCAATATAATAGAATGGATAAGAGGGGAGGTAGATATATAAGAAGCGAAATAGGTATAAGGGATGTAAAACCGAAAGTTCGTCCAAAGCCGAAAGGCGCGGACTAAGCAATAATAAATAATAAATAATTTGTAGTTTACAATTTGTTCAGCTGGACATTCCGTAAATTTTTCTAGCTTAAAAAAAAGAATGCCATGTGATTCAGTCAAAGAGAGATGTTTCGCTGAAGATGTGCCAAGAACGGGTAGAAAACGCAAAATGACACTGCGGCAAGATATTCGTATCGTTCGCGAAATAAAGCACAATCCATTAATTACGATTCCTGAAATAAAATGAACAGCGAACTTGAAAAAACGTTCCATTCTTCTGGAGATCGACGGAAAGTGAATTCAAAATTTACGAGAATGCTCCAATGCATTACAGATTTAAGATATCAAACTAAGATAACGAGTGTTTCACAGAAGCACGACCGTCCCTATAGAATAAACTACGTCGCACAATTAGTAAAAAAATACAATCATACAAAAGTATAACAATAAACACTGAAGAAAGTTCATTTAATAGAGAAATAAATTACAGTATCGATTATTAATAAAAAATAATCTTCAACATCTGGAAAATCGTCTATTAACACATTATTGAACAAAAGGGGTATCGGACAAAATATTGGACTTTTATGAAAAATAGTATTGCCATATTAGTTTTTCTAACATTAATTTATAAAATGTTCAGATATTTTTATAACACCAAAATTCACATTTTTCAACACTTCTTATATTTAAAAAACGCTTTCTTTTAAATCAAAAGTTTTTTACTTCGAGACCTATGCAATATAGTTCAGTATACTGCAAAATGTTTTTGTTGTTTTTTCCGTATTTATTTCAAGTACAGGGCAGAGAAATCAAAGTTGTTCTGGTGTCCGAATATTTTCCGGTCTGACTATATAACCGGGGATCGGCCTTATTGAGATATTCGTAAAAAATGCCGGTATCGCTACAAAGTATATTTGACTACAGTTATGCCTATTTGGCAATGGGAACGTCAGTATTAGTTGTAGGTTACCTTTTGTTTATAAACGAGAGTAAGGCGAGCAAAGGCTTAAAACAATGGCACAACATATACGATAACGATAACTACATATACGATGTGCAGCATATGCCTGCTATAACTTATCTACTATAACTTATATACTAGCTCAATAAAAAGAGAATATCATCATTTATTAAGTTTAAGTGTGGGTTAGAGTTCTCGCCGACCGCTGCAAGGTGGGCGCAAGCGGTTGCGTGAAGTAATAACAAATTAATTATACAAATAGCATGCGTAGTGTATTATAAAAATAAAAAATGAATGAGTAATTGATATTATTTTAGGAAATAGAATAATCGTTATTGTACACTTATTATAGGCGGATGATTGAAGGATTGCAAACTCAAGAGTGTCCATCACAAAATAATAACGTGCAATCCTGGACTCTTAGAGATAAAGCAAACCTATATCTTTTCAGAGCAGCCCTTCGATCAATATCGTGCTATTTTATATATTTTTCATTACTGAGTTAAACATTTTATTTTGGATATAATATTAAAGTTTAATATATTGTTTATAGCAACATACTCCAAAGTAGCGATCTTGCTCTGTCAGTTATGCATTAGAACTGGCAATTATATTAAAAAATGGGGTTGAACTTTACTGTAGGGAACTAAAAATCATTGTCTTTTTTATCTGCAATTTTGTAGTTTTCAATGTGTGGAATCCACAAATCCAAGTTTGAAATTACGGAATCCAATGACGCATACCATATGACTATGCAAAGCAAAACATCTTCAGAGTATTTTACATTTCTCTTTGGCGCCAAATGAGCTTATGTCCATTATATCATTCAATGAGTTGACGTCGCCATAAAAATTCACACAATCCTCATCTTTGTCCCCATCCTTAGCTGGTCTCTAAATGAATTCTATTTCC